>NC_043970.1:2751058-2986058 GCF_902148855.1 Sphaeramia orbicularis | reverse complement strand
GTAGAATTGCACAGACCTGTAGAAATGCAAAGAAATTTGATTAATACCTGCTTATAAATGTGTAAGTGGAAAGCAGTCTGATCACTAAAAATATTTGTATTTGTGGACATTTGAAACATTTGATGATTTATGATTGATTGTATGTATGATAAGGTTAAATAAGTTATTTTCTGCTCTTCTAAGATGACGTATATTGCAGGTCACATGCTGTTGTGGTCAGACTGCATATAAAACAGCTGTGTAACTGTATTTGTGGACATTTGAAACATTTGACTTTTGATCATATGTTTGAAAAGTTTTAAAAGAATTTTTTCTGTTTCTCTAAGATGACGTATATTGCAGATCACATGTTGTGATTAGACACTGCATATAAAACAGCTGTAAGTCTGTCTGTCCTCAGTCTGATGAAGCTGATGATCAACCTGTCATATGTTCTTTGTTCTCTTAAACTGAAGAATTTAACAGGATGTTCACTAATAAAACGTGACACGTGCTCAGTGAATTTTGGTCCAACGTTACTGATGGTTGTGTATATGATTATTCTCCCGTGAACTGGGTGAATTACCAAAGTATTCCTACCCTGAAAATGTCCGGTGCAACAAACATCAGAATACACTCTAGTTCAGTAGCCATGTCGATCTGAATATCACCTGGTTTGACGCCCAGACTGTACCGGACTCAGAGCTGCCCCCTATTGTGCTAGCGATGTATTGCATTTTATGTGTCGCCCGGCTCGCTTGTGTTCGATGTGTAGACTATGAAAGGAAATGCGTTGCTCACGTTGCATGCCTCGCTTGCGCCCGTCACATGCGTCGACTATGTAGGCAGCCTAAATAGGACAGGTTGGAACTGGTGCACTTCAACTGTATGACAGTATTTAGGTAAATGTTTCATCTATTGAGCCTGAATGCAGACCTTAAATCTACCAACCTCAAATATAAAACACATTTAAAAAGGAAAGAACTGAAATGCAAAATGCTAACATATGAACTAGTTTTAAAGCTAACCTTTGCACTTTTCTTTTGCCGTGAACTAAACAGACAACAAATGCATCACAATCATAAGCTGAGTGCCTTAAGTTTGCTGTGGTAGATATAAACTGTAGTAGTTCCTCCTTCAGCCTCCACCTGCTGTGAAACTGCTCTGAGTGTCTAAATGGTTGAGAATTAAGGATAGTCTTTCAAACGGTGACTCATGTTTTCATCTAGTTTGTCAGATTTTGGAATCAGCCACACTTTAAGAAAAGAGTACCATAATATCAAGAAAAAACAGAAGGTACACTGTGCTTTGTCTGATCAAATTTGGTTCCCTATCAGTGCATGTACTTACACTGTACTGTACTGGGATCTGTTTACTACACAACTATGTTTTAGTTTGACTCTATACCAGTGGTTCTCAGTTGGTAGGACTTCAGGACCCACTATCACCCCTCAGTGACCCAAATTAAAAACAGTTAAACTTCTCAAATATATTTAATATAAAGATGTAGTGTTTTGAACCTGATATAATACAGAATATCACAGTATGAAAACACAGAAGACAAGTTTAATAATAAACCAAACTGACCAGCAGGTGGCGATGATAAATATGGAAATATTCCCTTGAACACTAAATTAGTTCCATTTGAACCAAAACTAAAAATTCAACTCAGTTAAAAATTAAAAGTTCATTCAGTCACTTGTTAAAGAATTAAACCCACTGAGGTTTTAGTCTAATGGAGGTAAAACCAGATCTGATGGAGTCATTGTCAGACCTGAGTTTCTCCATGATATGTATAGAAACTTTTGGTTCTTCTTTTATGCTGTAAATGTTTGGTGTTAATTACCTCCGCCAAGGAGGTTATGTTTTTGCCAGGGTTTGTTTGTTTGTCTGTCTGTTTGTCTGTCCGTTAGTGTGCAACATAACTCAAAAAGTTATGGACAGATTTTGATGAAATTTTCAGGGTTTGTTGGAAATGGGATAAGGAAGAAATGATTAAATTTTGGTGGTGATCGGGGGTGGGGGGGCCCATGGGGGGGCCCATTTCCAACAAACCCTGAAAATTTCATCTAAAATCTGTCCATAACTTTTTGAGTTATGTTGCACACTAACGGACAGACAAACAGACAGACAGACAAACAAACAAACCCTGGCAAAAACATAACCTCCTTGGCGTGGGGGGGCCCACGGGGGGGGCCACTGATCAGCCTTGGCGGAGGTCTGCGCTCTCCGAGTGCTTCTAGTTATCATTACAATGCATTACTGCCACCTACTGTTGGGGAGTGTGAATGGACTGGGCTCAGCTCCATAACAAAAAGCACGGGATTGGTTTATTAACATGATTTTTTGCCCAGACAAAGGCCCACGACCCACTGAAAACAGGTTTAACACCCACTTTTGGGTTGTGATCCACCAGTTGAGAATCACTGCTGTAGCTCATGAGTCTGGCCTACCTAAGGCAGATCCACATGAGATGATCAATGTCTCGCCTGTACTTTTCTGCAGTGAACAAGAGATTGGGAACAGATGTATTTTAGTATTTGAGTCAAGTCTTTAGTCCAGTTCCAATAAAGCAGGGACACCAAATACCGAAGTGAAAGAACTATAGACTGATCAGACATCAATATGTCACATACTTGTCTGCAACATACAAAATGTACACACACACACACACACACACACACACACACACTATTAGACACTAACAGACCTTTCCTCACTTCCTGCATTCATTAATGCAGGAGCTCGTGTTCCTCCTGGCTCTGAATCAATACAGGTTTAGACACATGCAGTGCTTAAGTTGGATGGCCTATAAATAACCCGGTTTGAGGTTTAATCAATGACTAGATGGGCTGATGGGTGGCTGAACAGATGGTTTTCTTCCTATTTTTTTCTAGTACCAGTTTATAATAAGACTAGCCTCATAATGTATTTATAAATGGTTTATAATTTCAATGTTATTTTTCCCTAAGAATAATTTACACTTACTGGTTGCTGAACATCCTTTGTTTTCCTGGTAAAACAGCGAGTATTTGTAGCAAGAGGCAACAACCATAGCTTGAAAGTAAGAAATACAAGAAGTCCAGAGGAAAGGACTTATGCCGCATTTCCACTACATGGAACCAGCTCGACTCAACTCTGATGCCAGGTACTATTCCAGACTGTTTCCATTACAGGATACTACCGACTTTACAGTACCTGGACGTCATAGCAATGCGGCGTGTTACTTCCGTGTCATCTGCTCAGAGAGTTGCTGATAAACTCGCTCGCTGCGTGTTGTCTCGTCAAGCTTACACTGAATTTTTACGTCTGAACCTCCTCGACAAACCATGGTGCAGTTTTTCGGGCTGTCATCATGATTAACCTACCGCTATATTTACTGTAAACTTCCGCATCTGTTTTTTGTAAAATTGCGGGTCACAGAGACGACTCTCTGACCAATCAGTGGTCTGCAGTGTTTACACGTCATGTTTTAGTATCTGGTCCCCAGTCCTGAAACCTCAGCGGAGGTGATACCAAAAACTAGTACCGGGTACCAGATTCCAGGTCCTTTTTAATAATGGAAACAGAAAAAAGCCGGGTCGAGTCGAGTCGAGTCGAGCTGACACCACATAGTGGAAACGTGGCATTAGATGTAAAAGTTGTACACAGCTAAAAAGTGTTGGCTTCCATGAACTCACAGGTTGTTTCTAAAACTACTAAGTCAATCTTTTCTTTTTTTTTTTTTCATTCTGGTCATATCTGTTTTATTTGGACCCCAGGACGTGATCTCGTCCATTTTTCATTCAATCCTCCATTAGTCAGATCTCAGGGTGAATATAAAGCTTCGAGGTCAGCTGTGTCAGGTTTGATTGACAGGTCTGTATGACAACTCACTTGATGCATCGGGCTTTCAATTTTAAAGTTTATTTAATAGAACATATTTTTACTCACAGACAGCCCTGACTGTAGTTTTGGTCAACAGGTTCCACTAACAACATTTTAAAATGATTTGGTATCACTGTGCTTGAGGAAATTTAATGTTTTACCTGGTCAGTATTCTAGCACCTAGCATTAGCTGACCTCTGACCCCTCTGACTCGTGGTCCTGCAGCTCCACCCTTTTTATCCAAGTTTTGTCAGCTCTGGCTCCAAAAAGCCAATTGCAAACTATTGGCTTTAAAACAGCAGTTCAGAAACCGATGTGTGATGTCACAGTTCCTCTGTCACTAATAATATGCAGCCTATGGGGTCATGATATCTAACTGTGTGTTCAGACCAAGGGGCAAGGGTTTGGACTTTCCAAAATGAATTCACCTTAAACATGCAGTACCACTGACAGCCACTGGAGGTGGCTCTAAAAATCCCTGGCTCCCTTGGACAAAGACGGAATTTCTCTCAAAAAAGAAAAAAGTATTTTTTTCATGGAGTAGTTCTAGTCTCTTCTGGGTTTTTTTTCCTCATTATTTTTGTGCCTTCTGAGTGGTCCAGTCTATCTTTAAGTTAAACCTCAGGTCGAACAGAAGCCTTTGACATCTGCTGTGTGCAGCTTTGATTGACAGGTCTCTGTGACAGCTCGCTTTCTTGCTAAGTTGGATTTTTTGGGGGAGTTTTTGTTTATTTAACACAGTGCATTATTTTCTAGCAGCTAGTCTGCTATTTTCTAGCCATGTGTAAACTGTTAACCTAATACTTTATATACAAGAATATTTTAAAAAAGAAATTATTTGTGTTTTTGCTCTCAAGTAGATGCTAAATTAAGTGGAGATTGTTAATTTGAATAATTGCACATAAAATAGATAGAAATTTGTGTATGATACAAATTTGTGGCAACAGGCATAATGGTCAATAGTAATGAAAAGTAATAAAACAGATTTTCCTGTCATAGGAGATGGAGATGGCTTTATTGATGCCACAAAATGATTTCAGTGTCTAGATATGTATCAAATATGGGGGAATAAATACACTATCTTGGCTGATTCTATGCAAATTTGTAATAGTCAATGTTAAGGGGTTAAATGACTATAATTTGTGCATTGACTGAGAAAAGCCTTCCATTCAGAGCTATGAGAATGTTTATTTGAGTTGTATGTAATTTGAGTTACATAAGCAGAGGTGTACTTTTTATAACTTTAGGCTTCACATGCAGTTCAACTCATCTGTATCATGAGCGCAATACCTGAAAACAGTACCGACACGCAGTCTGTTACAGTTCGAGTGTGTTAGTAACCCATTAATACGAGTATTCTTTACAGTAAGGCTCCACTTTACCCATTACAAATGTTCAAACTGCAAAAAGGCCTGTACATTAATAAGAAAATTAAACTCATTATTGGATTAAAATGTCTGTCTTCAAATAAAATTATCTGCCAGTGCAATAAGAAAATCGCACTTATCAAGTTTTCTTAAAATAAGAAAATATTCTCTAAGGATTATAGAATGCTAAAATTCTTATTTTAAAGGTGGAGTAGGAGATGTTTTCCTGGAACATTTTTTACTATATCGCTTAAAATCCCCCTCACACCCCGATTACAACCAATTAATTAAATGCTCATGCGTTAACGTGTTAATAACACATTAACTTGCCCAGCTCTAATTATTTTCATTTGTTGTATATAAGCAGCTAAAATAACCTGTTGAATGTGCTTTTCTAAATCACTTACATTTACCCATCTAGATACTGTTAGCTCCTGATTGGCTGGTTTGGTCATGTGAGATGATGTTTCAGGAAGTGTTGGGGTAGCAGTTACAGTACGTGAAAACTAAAGCACTATTGAAAGAAGAAATCCGTCTCCATCCTGCAGTCTCATTTTATAAAGAATGAACTATTAACCACCAACGAACCCTCATGTCACATAAATATACAATCTTATTAAGATGTAAAGCATAAATAGATACGAATAGGCAAAACTGCATCAAACAAGTAAAAAATTCTTAAGGGCAAACAGTTACTGTGTCCATCATACTCATCCTCCAACAATGGCGCTTGTTTTGTTATAAATATCACTTAAAATTGGTTGTAATGCCTCAGTGGAGCAGCTCAAGGTGAAAATTATTGGAACAAGTCAAATAATCGAAACAAGATTAAGCCTCAATAAGTAAATAAATCTAAAAAAAAATATCTTTCAAGAAATAAGTTAATTCATGTATTTGTTAAAAAATATATTGACAGTGTTTACCCAAATAACTATTTACATTTATGTTTGCAGAATTATTATTTACACGTATACACATTTAAATATTTTCATTTGTTGTATATAAGCAGCTAAAATAACCTGTTGAATGTGCTTTTCTAAATCACTTACATTTACCCATCTAGATACTGTTAGCTCCTGATTGGCTGGTTTGGTCATGTGAGATGATGTTTCAGGAAGTGTTGGGGTAGCAGTTACAGTACGTGAAAACTAAAGCACTATTGAAAGAAGAAATCCGTCTCCATCCTGCAGTCTCATTTTATAAAGAATGAACTATTAACCACCAACGAACCCTCACGTCACATAAATATACAATCTTATTAAGATGTAAAGCATAAATAGATACGAATAGGCAAAACTGCATCAAACAAGTAAAAAATTCTTAAGGGCAAACAGTTACTGTGTCCATCATACTCATCCTCCAACAACTGAGCTTGTTTTGTTATAAATCTCGCTCAGAATTGGTTGTAATGCCTCAGTGGAGCAGCTCAAGGTGAAAATTATTGGAACAAGTCAATTACACTGGGGAACACAATTTTTGTTGAGTTAGGTCTGACAGCTGTTTTTAACTAATTTTTGGGTGCGGAACCCAAAACTGATCTCAGTTTTTCTCTATCACATCAAGTTTTTGAACTATAGGATCCCAGTTTCCTTAAAAAATATGAAAAATACTGTACTTAACAGATATGTGCTTGTTTTATAAAAATTTTCAAATATTGACATACAATGAAATATCAAATCCCCTACGAACTGAATCCTCGTGAATTTCAAAATCTGCATCATTGCTGTCACTGCGTTCTTCTACATCACTCAGATCTTCTAGAGGAGGTAGTTGTTCGAAAACTGGCACTGGAATTTCAGCTGAACAAGGCATTGGTCTTATAGCTGACAGTAGATTAGGATATTCTATTTTACTTTTATTTTTCTTGTTAAATCCTGATGTTTTCACTAAACAAAAGTAACAGTCTGTGCAATGATCTTTTTGCTCTGGCCAAACCATGGGGATACCAAATGCCAACTGCTTGTACACTTTATGAGGGGTCCATGGCTTGTCTTGATCACCAAGTTTTACTTTAAAATATGCAAAATATGCTTGTTTGACAAATGCACTGATGTTTGCCCTCTGACTTGGAATGGTGAAACTACCACAAATATAGCAAAAGGAGTCAGGGCTGTTTAGGCATTTACGACCAGAAGTAGCAGGAGCAGACATGATCTGGAACAAAGGAAATATATACCTATGGAAATAAAACACTAAGATGGAATAGTTACAAGCCTTGAAAACTAAAAAAACAGCATAAAACGAAATAGAACTTACAACGGTATGCCCATGGTTACAAGGTTAAGAGAAAAGCCAGCACAAATCCTCTTAATTCCTACTATGCTTGCTTTCTGTTTGCAGATACTGACAGTACTGACCTATTGTTAGCTGCACACACCTCTCACCGCACTGTCTCAATTGTGACCGCACAAACAAGTTGCCACGTAGCTGTAGATGAGTCCAATCATTATCAGCTGGCAAGTCTTACTATAGCTAATCAGTGGAATTTTGCTTATCTGGAGGGTAAGCTGTGGAGGAAAAACTTGACGTGCTAGAAAAAAACTGACTACAGTTTTGGAATCAGCATGCCAGTTTTAGTTTAAAGCAGCATAAAAATCTAACTCAACAAAAATTTTTTTCAAATTGTTCCCCAGTGTAATCTAAACAAGATTAAGTCTCAATAAGTAAATAAATCTAAAAAAAAAAAAATCTTTCAGGGATAAATATTCCAAATGTATGTCGGTTTATCTATGTCAGATATTCCTTTTTTCCAGTGTACTAATAAAAGGTCTGCCATGCTGACTGGCAGAAACACGCTAAAGTAACCTGAGGGAGTAGCAAGACCTACGATTTAATAGAATAGGTGCAATAAAAAGGGCATGAGTAAGTTGAACTGATGTTGAAAACTGTGTTAACACCTAAACTATTTATAAATCCTTTATAAGTGCGCTGTTATTTAATGTGTCGCCCTTTTTTCCTGGTCAGTGGAAGTGCTGTATAAAATTTTCAAGAGCAGCAATTTTCCCCCTGCTCTCCTGGGCATCTGGAACAGGTTGAATGCTTGGATTTGAATGCGTCCAGAAACAGCTGAAGCATTCTTCCTCTTCGTTTTTGATCTGAAATGAACCTTTCCTGATATCATTACCTGCAGGAGCTTGTCTCCTCTGCTCCCAAAAAGCCAAATGAGCCTCTCCTGCCACTCATTTGAAGTTGTCAAATTTCCCCTGAACAACATTGATTGACTTTTAACTGACTTTGCACTGGGCTTGTTATCAGTGTGGATGTGCTGACTCCAGCTCCCATCCCTCCCCTCTTCTGCATTAGTACTTTAAAGCACATCTGCCGGCTGCCGGGGCAATTACTGCCACAGATACGATGATTTCACATGAAGATTTTTGCCAATCAAAGATGAAAGATGAGGCTGGAATTTTAAAATGAAGCAACTAATGATGGCGAAGCAGAGATGTTTGCTGAAAAAAAAAGTGATGCGTACTGGTGGAAATGCTTTAGATTTTGAGAGAAGAAAATCAGCCATGATAAATCTTAACATGCTGCCGTCTGCATTGTGTGGTATTTGTGCTGACCCACATTTCCTGCTGGTTTGCCTTGAGGACTTGGCTTTGTTTTCAGGGTTGCATCTCTCCTTATGGTCATTTCAAACAAAAAAGGCCTCTTCAAACAAAGCCATATGCTCTGTTGGAGTCCTCTGCTGCACAAACACACACCGCATGTACTGAACAGACACAATTAAAAACATGGTGAATGGTATTAAAATGGTCAGTTCGAGGACATTCTGTGACCGTTTCGTTATCATTGCACTGGTAAACAACAAATTTATTGTTTAAGTTTTTTGAGCTGATTTAGGATAATTTTGGTGTGCTGAATCCAAAAATCACATTAATTTTGCTCAATCAGGTCAACTTTCTGAACTATGCTACATATTGGCTTTTTAACATTTTTGCTTACATTTATGGGCATTTTCACATCATATGATACAAAATTCTTTCATATTTCTTGCAATAAACGCGTTCTGAAGATTTTACTTTTGCCAATTTATGATTAATGTTTTTTTTAATATTACAGGTGAATGAAATGGTTTCGACTAGAAGATCTTGCAAAAATAAGCCTGACGTATTCTGCAACATCTGCGGTAAATACACCATTGTACCTAACAGGAATCAAGTCACAAGTTACATAAAGTGTGCTTACCAATCTTATTTTGGTATTAATTATTATATTTTGTGAGCAGATCAAATTTTTCAAAATCAAATTAGCAAAAAAAACCTGACCTGATTGAGAAAAACAGATGTCATTTTTGGATTTAGCGGTGCAAAATGGTCCGAATTCAGTTGAAAAAACCTAGACAACTTGCAAAAAACATTTTTTTGTAACCCAGTGTTATCATCATATAAACATTTAACTGCACAAATGATCAAAATTAAGAACAGAGCAAGTAGAAGAGCACTTTGAATATGGATTAATATAGATATGGATTAATCAGCCACTGAAAATAACCCAAAAATTGCACTAGTTTCTCCCGTTATCTACTGTTTATGAAATGTCTGGTTACCTTAGCAATTTAGACAGACTTAAAAACTAAATAGAACCATTGCTATGGACCAACTTGTTTCGACAAGAGTATTGCATTCAGCCTCTTCATACCTCCAGCTCAGCACATTTTAAATAGAATTTTTCACACAATGAAGGACTCAGTCCCCCTTGAAAACAGTCTGCACCTGGGTTTGGATATGTTTGGATACTTTTGTCATTTCCTTGAAAATGAAAGGCCTGTAATGGTACACATACCGAACAGAACCGTTTCAGTACGCACCTGTTCAGTTCGGTCCACAGCTGTACCCAAACGGCACAGTATGCAGAGAAAAAAAAAAGCAATGAAAGACATCGGTCGAAGCAGAACTTTAAATCCGCGCAAGTTTCACATGGACATATTTAAAGACGCGCACATTGGCCCGAATAATGAAATAGCAGCTGATATAAAGTAAAAAAACAAAACAAAACAACAAATATGATGTCAACCTGGAAGGAAGAGATGGAAGACCCTCCACCATCAGTCCAGTCCAGTTTGGATCAGTTCAGGTTCAGGTGAAAGACAACGACAGGGAAAGAGACGATGATAAGACGGATGTTATTTGCTGCCTATGAACTACAGTAGTTCTAAAACACTTGCACTTGCTCTCTCTCTCTCTCTCTCTCTCTCTCTCTCTCTCTCTCTCTCTCTCACACACACACACACACACACACACACACACACATACTGTATAACAGAGGAATAGAACCTGGAAGTTGGATGGTGAAAGTATGTAAAGTTTCACTTTCATTTCACAGCAGCGTTAGTTACGTTAGTTATGGACCGCACCCCCAGGTATATAACTGCACCCCCCCCACCCGCCCCAACAAAAATAAAAAAAAAGCCAAAAAAAACATCCCCCCCTCTGTGTTTTTGACAAAACACACCCTACACACACACACACACACACACACACACACACACACACACACACACACAAATACACACAGTGTCCTAAACAGTTTGTTCTCTGTCCTTAAACAAATAATTTGGTTAAGTTTGTTGTCAGTGTTTCTCTTCAGTTTGTTTAAACAGAATATGAGTTTGCCCTCTTCTTAATGTTGCACTTCATGTGGGAATTTTTTTGTTGTTATTTTTCTGCAGAATGTGAACTGACAGAACTGTGATTAGATTTTTGTTCTTTGTTCAAAACTACCTTTCAGGGAAAAGTGCAATACTAATGTTTAAAATACATTTAGTAATATTTAATTTATTTTATTTTCTATTTGATTTATTTCAGCAGAATTATATTATTCCTGTTTTTAGCTTACCGACCGACCGGCTGTAAACTATTGTTGTCATGGGGCCTCCGGCGTCGCCGTCTGTCGTCCGTTACAAAAATTTCAATCGTCTTCTTCTCTGAAACTACAATTCTGATTGACTTCAAACTTGGTACACAGCTTCTGTATGATGATGTCAACACAAGGTATTGACATTATTTCGATCCAGATCTGATTCTGGATTTGGTGCCACTTTGAAAAATTCTCCCATTATAACAGATAGGAAGTGGATGGTCCAATAAATCAGTATCAATGATATCAAATTGGAATTTGAATTTTTTTACAGATCTGATTGGAATATGACCAAAACATGGGCTATTTCTGTAATCGAATAAATACACAGAACTGGGTGATAATAAATGGCATCTGGATACATTTCCCAAAGCTTTTCATTTGGGCGGTAAGCTACAGGACCATTGGTCCTATTTTTCTATATTCTATTGTCTCCGAAAATTGGGGGAAAATGTTCAAAAATTCATAATAAATGCATTAAAGACATTTTGAGGGGTTTTCTTTCTTCCCGAAAAAAAACAAAACCGTGGCTTTCAAAACCGAAAATGTACCGAATCAAAAATTTTGGCACCATTACAGGCCTAGTTCACACACTGTCTAATAGTATCTGTCAACATGTCTGATACTAGTGCTATCAGTTCTGACAGTGAAATTATCCAAGTATCTTTGAAACAACTGATGATAGAAACATAAATCCTAAATCCCATGAAGGATGTGTGTTTGAAGGGTGAAGAAATTGGTTTCCTTAATGTATTCACAACAGTGTTGGGCCATGCATTTGGTCCCTGGGCCTTCAGTGGGGACCTAATCCACCTCTTAGTACCAGCGCTATGATGTCACAGTTATAGAAACCATCAATATGATACAAAAAACACAAACTAACAAGGTGTGGCATTAAAGAGAGAGAGAGAGAGACATTAGTGGTGTGGAGGGTGAATCCTATCTATATTGTATAAGCCAAGTGGCCTTTGGGTATGTGTATGTGTGTCTCGGGATTCACACAAAATCCATACAGAGCTGACGACTGCAGTTTGTCATACTTATGTATTTTTGGTCAAGGAAGAAACTAGCAAAAAAAACGGTAAGTTGATAGGACCAATAGTTTGGAAGATATTAGTAAGTTTGGAATACAATAGCTTTACAATCACGTTGCTATGGCCAGAACTCTTGACTGCTGGACAAATGTGGTACTGCATGCACAAATACACAGCAGCATAAAAACTCCCCACAGGTGAACGTACTAGTTATGACTAAAGCTGTAAACCCAGTTCAACTACAAAACCTCTGCACTCCAACCACAACTGGACCATGGACATGATCTGGAACAGTTCATGAGCAATACTTATCTAAAAACAGACAAAAACATACAACATTTAAATCAAAGACATCATATCCTACTTACCAGAGATGATTATTATTTATACATAAATCCATCCTCCTTTCTTTGAACCCTTCTCTGACTCTATCATAGAGGTGATCTGTAGGTTTCAGTCCTTTTTTACGTCCATGGAGGCCAAGGCTGACAGTCTCCTCTGTCCACTCAGATTCCTCATATATGTTTACATTTTCTGGAGGACACAAAATGTCCACTCCACCAGCTAGCTAGCGTCGAGGTTAGCCGACCTATCTTCAAGATGTCCAGCTTTTCTGGAAAAGTTCACCTTGAAAATGGATTTTTAAGTTTGTCCCAGACCAAATCATTTCCCCCTCCTCTGTCAGCCATTGTGGGCAAAAAAAAAATCTACCCTGAATGTATTAATAATTGTGGTGGGACTTGTTTAAAAAACTTATCTCAATTATTAACCTTGTAATTAATTAATCGTAATGAGTCGTATTTTAATTGCATATCAATATTTGACACAAGAAGCAACATTTTCCAATTCAAACACTAGATGAAAAATCAATAAACAGACACATACATATATTTAAACAACCAAATCCTGTTTTTTACTTGATATAATCTACTACAGTGGTTCTCAACCTTTTTTCAGTGATGTACCCCCTGTGAAATAGTTTTTCAGCCAAGTACCCCCTAACCAGTGCAAAGCATGTTTGGTTGAAAAAAATGACTTAAAACAGAGTGCTGTGGCATCAGTGTCTGATTTATTAAACTTTGGAACTCCATTTGTAGTGGTCTGTCTTGAACTATTTGGAAATAAAAAGATATAACTAAAAAAAAAACAGAGGGCGACATGGTGGTGCAGTGGTTAGCACTCGTCCCTCACAGCAAGAAGGTCCTGGGTTCGATTCCAACACCAGTTGATGGGGGTGGGACCTTTCTGTGTGGAGTTTGCGTGTTCTCCCCGTGTCTGCGTGGGTTCTCTCTGGGTACTCCGGCTTCCTCCCACCATCCCAAGACATGCACTAATAGGTTAACTGGCTAATCTAAATTGTCCATAGGTGTGAATGTGACAGTGATTGTTTGTCTCTGTATGTTCAGCCCTGCGATGAAGTGGCGACTTGTCCAGGGTGTACCCCACCTTCACCCCTATGTAGCTGGGATAGGCTCCAAGCGACCCCCGTGACCCTAGTGAGGATAAAGCGGGTTCAGAAAATGAATGAATGAAAGAATAAAAAAAACAGAAATAATTAACTTAATTATAAATAAAGATTTGTGCACTTAAAAATAATTATCAACATAAAGTGTCCTCCTTTGGGATCATAATAAAGATCTGTTCTCAAAAAGAAATAATTAACTTAATTATAAATAAAGATTTGTCTACATAAAAATAATTTTCAACATAAAGTGTCCTCTTGTGGATCAGACAGTTTCCTCTTAAAAAAGTCCGGTGGCTTACCAACGTCACATCCATGTTTAGTGTTCAGATGCCGCTGCAGACGTGCTAGCTTCATGCTACGGTTAGCCTGTTTCTCCCCACAGAAAAAACACAGTGCCTTGGGTGGGTTGCAACTTGTGGACGTAAATCCAAATAAAATATAATCTTCAAGATACAGGTGGAATTTTGCCGTCTCTTTTTTGGCCTTCTTTTCCACTTGTCCCTCCGTGTTTTCAAAAGAATTACGCTTCAACCACGACTCAGTTTTTTGAGTTTTCAAGTGATTGACAGGTGATGCTAGGTGGCATATGACAGGTTGGGTCAAACCATTCTGGTATGGGGGAGACTCTGGGTTTTTTAGGATGATGAAATTGAATAGCTGACTGAATATAAAATTCATTTTATGAACTTATATATTTTCCTGAAATATTTAATTAATTTAATAATTATTTTTAAAGGATTTTTGCATGGATGCTACTTTTTAAATATATTTTAAAATCTCATGTACCCCCTGGAGTGCCTTCACGTACCCCCAGGGGTACGCGTACCCCCATTTGAGAGCCACTGATCTATTAAACATGTTTGTTTTGTAAATTAACAGTACTTTCAAGTCCATGTCAGAACAGTACTAAAGTGATAAATAAATATCCTTAACCAAAACTAAACAGACCAACAGTTAAAGTGTCGTAAAACATTAAGCACTGTCCCATCGAAAATGATAAAGAAACACAACTTTACTACACTTACTAATTCCTGTCTCCCATTGTTGTGCACCTCATTTCTTTTCCCCTACCTTTGGAAACTTTTATTTGAGGGGGTAGGACATTTGTTGCCCCCACCGGAACCTGGCCCAGATGACGGCCTGGTGTTTGTTCTGCTGCTAGATTCACAAGTGTCGCTAAGTAGCGAATCAAATATGTCACATTCCTGTAAATGAATCACATGCTGTGGACAAATGTTTGAGCAGATTGGAGGGATTCCACCCTTTTGAAGAAATGGAAGCTTTGACAGTGTTACAAGTGGACCTGGTGTCATCTTTTTGGACCGTTTCTGCCTCAACACCGTGTTAGCTACGTTAAACAATGCAGCGTGCATGTGACATCACATATGCACAATGAAGGTGGAATCCATAAGCAGAATCATTAAGCACGCAGGCAAACGATTCCAAGGAACTGAGCTACTGGGAACCTGTTCTGGAAAAGAACTGGTTCTCGATTCCCATCCCTAGTGGGCAGGTTATGTTTAGAATGCTGTGCTAGTTGTGTTACCATCAGCTGTTTCTCTGGTAAATTCAGACTCTGGGAATATATGGGAGAAATTCATCCTGCTTTTTATGTTTTTTGCCATTTCAATAAAGAAGCTGGCATGTGTTTACTGTAAATAAGTCATTATCATTATCTTCATTTATATTCTAAGAAAGTAGAAATGACATTCAGAAGCAAAAAGAAAAAAAGAAAAAATCCTGAAAAGCCGGCGGTTAAAACATAAATACAGAGATTATTGTCTCACATTGGACTGGCAGGTTTTCAGAACGCTGCAGGCTGAAGCTCTGCAAATAATTCAAAGTTGCAGGTTGTGTTGTAATGAGTCTTTGGTTTTTACTAAAGGCCTAGTGATCCATGTACAATCAGATGTTATCAGAACACCTGAACAACAGGGTGACAGGCTCGTGTTTTTTCTAGTTGGAAACATAAATATCAAGTAAACTAGGTGGACTATATTTTATTAGAAAGATAACCGGCTACACTTTGCTTGTAATAAACTGGAAACATTTCAAAGGTTTAACACAAATGAGGATATTTATGAGACTAACTTTTTCTTCAATTATTCATAATGTAAGGGGGTTTCCTTACTCATCTAGGCTACATCTTTTGCGTCTTTATTCAAAGGTCATGTGATTACTCCTGACTGATTGATGATACACACTCTAAGTCAGGGCTGTCAAACTCATTTTAGTTCAGGGGCCTGATTCAGCTAAATTTGATCTGAAATGGGTCGGACCAGTAAAATAATAACATAGTAATATATAAATAATGTCAACTCCAAACTTTTCTCTATGTTTTAGAGCAAAAAAATCGTTAATTTACATTATGAAAAAGTTTACATCTACAAACTATCCTTTCAAAAGATGTGAATAACATGAACAAACTGAAAAAATAAGTGTAATTTTAACAATGTTCTGCCTTAGTTTATCATTTACACATGTACATTACAACTTACAGATCACAGTGGATCTACAAACACACAAAACATTTAATAACAGACAGAATATTGTTAAAATTGTACTTGCCTCTCTTAAAACATTTCAGGTTATGCACATCTTTTGCAAAATTATACTTTGTTTTAGTGTAAATACATGAAAATATTTACATTTACAAAGAGAAACATTTGGAGTTGTCATTATTTCTATGTTATTATGATAGTATTTTACTGGTCCTGCCCACTTGAGATTGAACTGGTCTGAATGTGGAACCTGCACTAAAAGGATTGTTAATATCTTCAGTGTAATTTTTGCATTTCACAAATTCATCCCAAGGGACCCTTTGGGACTGGACCCTTTGGTGGGCCGGATTTGGCCCCCGGGCCGCATGTTTGACACCTGTGCTCTAAGTGGTTTCTCCACCCTTATCGACACTTAATCAGACATGTATCAGCTCAATTTAAGAGTCCACACCAAGGTTATTATCGTTAACAAAAAGTAACGAAATGACGAAAACTAGAATTGTAAAAACATTTTCGTTAACTGAAATAAATAAAAACGAATAACTAACTGAAACTGTATTGTGTGCTTATAAAACTAACTAAAATGTATAAAAATTCTGGATGAAATTCCCTTCATTTTCGTCTTTGTCAATGTCGGATTGATATAAAATCAATTTATTTCCCTCAAGCAATTTTAGCTGCTGGCACCATATGATATTTAAGGGTCCACCACTTCTTGTCACTTGTCTTTTAGTCGTCTTCTGGTCCCCACTCTACCTGGAAACATGTAGACTAAAGTTCAGAGAAAGCAGCAGAGTCCTGTCTGGGATTTATTTGAATTCGGCGGTGAAGAAGATAAAAGACATAAAGAAACTAAAACTAAATTAAAACTAAGCATTTAGAAATTAACAAAAACTAATAAAAAACTAGCAAACCTGCTCTGAAAACTACTTAAAACTAACTGAATTAGAGGAAAAAAAAAAAAAAAAGTCAAAACTAAATTCTAAGTTCTTGAAAGAGTGGTAGTTAAACAGCTGTGTCAGCATTTACAGGACAATAGTTTATTTGAACACTTCCAGTCTGGCTTTCGTGCTCATCATTCAGCACTGAAACTGTGTTAGTCAAAGTAACTAATGACTTGTTATTAGCTGCTGACGATGGTTTGGTCTGGATCCTGGTCTTATTGGACCTGAGTGCAGCTTTTGACACTATCGACCACAGTATCTTACTGCAGAGATTAGAATGGGACATAGGCATCAGAGGAGCAGCCCTCTGCTGGTTTAAATCCTATTTATCTAATAGGTACCAGTTTGTTAATGTAAACCAACAATCATCAACATATTCCAGAGTTAGTTGTGGCATGCCACAAGGGTCGGTCCTCGGGCCCATTTTGTTTACATTATACATGCTGCCTTTAGATAAGATTATTAGAAAACATGGCATTAATTTTCACTGTTACGCAGACGATACACAACTGTATTTATCGATTAAACCTGATCAGACCAGACAAGTAGATAAACTAAGTTCCTGTGTCCTTGACATTAAAACCTGGATGAGCGCTAATTATCTTTTATTTAACCCTGAAAAAACAGAAGTCATTATAATAGGCCCTAAAAATGTAAGAGACTCCCTAACTGACCAGATAGTCACTCTGGACAATGTGGGTGTAGCCTCCAGCGCCACAGTTAGAAACCTAGGAGTTCTATTTGACCCAGATCTTTCATTTAAACCACATATTAACCAAGCCTGCAGAACCGCCTTCTTCCACCTGCGCAACATAGCCAAAATTAGAAATATTCTATCTAAAAATGATGCAGAAAAATTAGTTCATGCGTTTGTTACATCTAGATTAGATTACTGCAACTCCCTTCTCGTAGCATGTCCTAAAAGCTCCCTAAAAAGTTTTCAGTTGGTTCAGAACGCGGCAGTGAGACTACTAACAGGAACAAATAGAAGAGACCACATCACCCCTGTGCTCCAAGCCCTTCACTGGCTTCCAATCCAGTTTAGAATTAGATTCAAAATCCTCCTCCTCACATACAAGACCATTAATGGTATGGGCCCCTCTTATCTCAGAGATGCTCTGGTGCCGTACCATCCCAAAAGAACCCTTCGTTCTCAGAATGCTGGTCTACTGGTAGTTCCCAGGGTCTGTAAGAGTACAGTAGGAGCTAGAGCCTTTAGTTACCAAGCTCCTGTTTTATGGAATCAGCTTCAGCTAACATTAAAGAGGCCGACACAGTCTGTACATTTAAGGTCAGGCTGAAAATGTTCCTGTTTGAAAAAGCTTCTGGTCAGGCTAGTTCAAACCAGACTGAAGCCACAGTTCAGTCTAAGCTGCCCTAGGAGCAGTAATGCTGGGGGAAGTCCAGGCACTGAGTCCTATCTCCTGTTTCTGGTTCTACGTACCATTCTGGTCTGCACTTATATTTTTAATATTTAGCCAACTTAGTCTGTGCAGTACTATTCACCTGGTGTCCCCTTTCCCCACTCCCCTCCGGGGGAGTGGCTACTTTTTCAGCTGTAGCCGCTTGGGAGCCAATGACGACAGGATCTGCGGTGACCCATCTGTGTCCTGCCCTGACCTGTGTCCTGACCCCCTCCCCCACCTGTCTGGATGGACGTCCTCGGCCTCACCACTGTGGATGGGCCTCCTCGCCCCTGCCTGTCTCATCCAGTGGGATGGACCCTCATGTGTCCACCCTACTGCATCCTTCAGACTAGAACTCCATCTGCAGATGGACGTCCATCAGTCCTGGTGCATCTCTAGCCTGCCCGTCCATGGGAGTGGATCTCTCCTTCACTGTGGTTCTCCCCGAGGTTTCTCCCTTTTCCCACTGGGTTTTGAGTTTTTCCTTGCCGAGAAGGAGGGTCTAAGGACAGGGGATGCCCAGGACGCTACTCATCTTCTTGCTGTTTATTTGACTGTTGTTTACATCCAACTGACTCTGTAAAGCCCTTTGAGATAACCTTGTTGTGATATTGGGCTATACAAATACAATTGAATTGAATTGAATTAAATAAAACTAAACTATGATGAAAAATCCAAAACTATTAGAACCCTGGTCCACACAGTTATCACATACATGTCCTCCCTCCCATCAGCAGCCAGTCGGTCCAGAACACACAGGAGTCTGGGCTGTGCTGTCATGGAACCTCACCCAGCCTGAGGCACATCTGCAGGGCTCAACTCTGTCTCCAAGGATTTCTGTTCATAACTGCTAGTGTATTCAGATTTATCTGGTTACTTGAGTTTGCTCTGAGGAAATGTAATTTGTCATCGAAAGCAAGAGAGCTTGGATTTTTTCTCAGCCTGTGTCCTGTGGGCATGTCAGGGGAGTCCCAGTTTCTTTATCATCAAGTTATGAAGATTAGTTGAAGTCATATTTTGTGCTGTTGTGCTCTTCTGTGTTATTACTATCTTCAAAAGGTTCTGCCCCAGACCAAGAATTTCGTCAGTCACATCAGATTTAGCTGAAGCCTCAGCTGTTTCTTTCCTGTTTGCTTTTTTGAGGGGAGGTTTCGCAAGTGACTACATTAAGCATAAATACACAGTGCTATTTTTGTGGCAGTTCCCAAATGTGTTTTTTTTTCTTCTCTATTTTGAACTTTTGTTACTTGATTTATCATCCTTTATTCTAATATTATGCTCAGTATTTTACATTCTTAAGTGAAAATCAGGTATTTTTCTATATTTAATTCACTAATCATGTAGATGTTCGTGAAACCTCAAACTGAAGTTAAGGATTATTATATCGGAAACAGAGGAAACAGAAGAAAAGTGACTTTTTCAGTTTTTACCCTTCGGCTAACTCTGGCCAGAGGGGTATGGTAATTGTTTTGTTGTCTGTCTGTCCGTCTCTCCATTCAACGATGTGGTCACATTATCTGTAGAATGCATTGAGACGTCTGCACCAAATATATACTGTGGATGCATCTTGACATGGAGCAGAAGAATACTGAAAATATGTCACCTTGACCTACTTTTTCAAGGTCAAATGGTGACATGTCTTTTTGTAATCGCTGTATTTGACTGAGGGGTATTAAAAGTGCGCAGCATGTTATGTTTTTTTGCAACCTTAATTTGAGGAAAAGGGGAAACATGTTAAGTTCATAATGTCTATAATTAAATACTAGAAAAAAAACATGTTTTAATATCACCTTTTTCTTTAAAAAAATTTTCAATACAACATGGAGCTATATATTTTTTTGTGTTTAGCCCCTTTTCCACAGCACTGTTGTGGGAATATTTCACCTTTATTCCAGAACGACGTCTGTGTAAATGAAATAGTGGATCATTTGGTCCCACCTCTGTAACGCCTCTGGAGGTAGTAACAGAGCTGAGGTAATGGTGGAAACATGATTCTGGAACGCTATGGAAAAGGAACACCTCTTGTTTCGCATGGAACATTTTGATGAAGTATTGCGTGTGTGACCCCCGCGCCAGAGGGATTTAAAAATGAGCGCGGGCCATGTACAGTAAACAAACATATAAGCACGACCAGATAGATCAGGGATCTGCAACCTTTATTATCAAAAGAGCCATTTTGCCCCCTCTTCAGCCCAAAAAAATAGTCTGGAGCCGCAAAAAATAGCAGAGCTTATAAACTTTTAAAAGTTTTAAACTTTTTTTTTACATTTTATCTGTTACAACCACTGAATACAACAAACAGAAGCGGAGTGTGGAATGGATTCTGGAGTATGATTACTCTTAAAGTACACAGTAAAAGTAGTTCATAGTATTTGTGCTAATAGTCTTTGAAGTACTAATACCAAATATACCAAATTCATGAGGTACTTATTGGAAAAAATCATTTTATTCATCATTGAATTTAGTCTTAAGGCCTATTTCAGATGAAAACACACACTTGTAATGTGGAAGGGAATCTGTTGTAGGATTACCCCAAAAGTACACAGTACTCATACTCATACAGTCACTCTATGAAAAGTATCACTATTTATGGAAATGATTCTCTTCAAAACTCAACACTGCCTCCACAGTTCCCACTTGTATGCTCCATATTCTCCGTCTGGGTTCACATCCGCAAGCCCCTGGAAAACGGACAGAATTACATGAGTAATATACAAAGGACGGACAGAACCCTCCATCCATCTGCGTCTGTGTCTTTAACGTAGAGCATAAATCAGCCCTTACTTTTGTTGTTGAAGGCACATTCGCTCCATGCAGCTCATCTACTCTAATTGTCGAATGAGTAGCGCACTAGAAAAACGCTAGTGGCTGCTTTGACCATGCAGAGGAGAATGGCAGCTGGCTTGACCGCAGTAAAGGGAGGAGCCACTACAAGCAGGATGAAGAGACACATGAGGCTCCGGAGATGCAGGTTGCCGACCCCTGAGATAGATGTTTACCTGGGGAGACGCTGAGATCTGCCAGCTGTTGTCACTTCAGGCGGAGGACTCTATCAGTGCTAACGTTTGTGGAACAGTGAAAGACAGGCTGACTCCTCCATTGTTGTTTTGAGAGCCAGCACCGCTATTCTTAGGGGATTTCCAGCACGGAAGTTATACATCACACTACACACTGCATCACCGCCTCTTTGATTCTGGAATGCAGGTCCGTGGTTAAAAGTCTCACCTCTGGTACTCCTTTGGCTTGGCTGTGGAAATTGGTCAATGGTGGCAAATAGTGTCTTTTGACTAGCATGTGTTGGAATAAGTTCAGGCACATATGAATCTGATGAGGAGTTGACTTCTCCAACTCCATAGCTTAAGCCTCTTTACTGTCTATGCTTTAGCTTTGCAAATGAATTTCTAGCTTGGCAGACAGCTGGTGTTTTTTCTTGCACAAAAGCTTTTATTGAATATAATGATAGCACTTACACACACTGCACTAATGGACTTTCTGCTATCTGCCAAGTTCAAATACAGGACAAACAAATAAGCCCATCACTTAAAAGTGCCATTGTTTTTGTTGTTTGGAATCAGAAGACACCAAAATAGATAAATGTCAGGGAGACAGGAATGTACTTTGAGTCTTAACTGTACTTAAACTAATCTCCCTTAATCATGACTGATAACCTGTAAACCTGTATTTCCATCAGGATTTGAAAAGCTTACTTTACCAGATGCCTCTAGAGCCCACGTTATTGGTCCGATTGGTTGGCGGTCCTTTCCACTGTCATGCAGAGCATTTTGGTCTGCACTTTTTGAAAATGCCACCTGGAAATCAAACAAGGTCAGAGGTCCCAGACTAATTCTCATTTCAGAGAATTAATTAGGAGTGAAATCCTAAACTTAAGGCTAATGACGTTCATTTTGTTTTCTGTTTATTACCTCCACCTGGAGGTATTGTGATCAGTTTGCTTTGTGTGCGTCCATGTTTGTTTGTTTGTTTGTTAGCAAGATAACTCAAAAAGTTACGGAAGGATTTTCAGGAAATTTTCAGGAAATGTTGATACTGGCACAAGGAAGAAATGATAAAATCTTGTGGTGGTGGTGATTGGGGGGGGGTCTCTCTTGGCGGAGGTCTGCGCTCTCTGAGTGCTTTTCTTGTGTAATTATATTTTTCTTTTTTCTTTTGTTCAGACAAAATGACACGTCAGCAGCACGACAGATGTCACTTCTGAGGAAGACTGGAGTCACAGTCCAAACTGTCAGGCAGATAACATCTAAAAAACTACACCTTGTCTGAACAAAAGAAAAAAAGAAAAGTATAAATCCTAAACTTGCAGACACCCAAACGGCACATTTCATGTTAATGTGTCTGAGCTTCCTGCTTGGTACTCGTATTTCCAACAGTCATCGAAGGCAACAGTTGTCACAGTCAGCCCCAATATTAATGGGTCATGGTTTATATATATATACATATAATAAAAGGCTTTGCTAACTAAGGGACCTTTGATAAATCATGGCTTTGAAAATCATATTTGCTATCACACATTCCTTTGATCATACTTTTTTGTTTGACACGGCCGGTTCAAAATGTTTATGCAAATTATTTACACAGTTGTAAGCGTTAGTCTCATAGTATAATTACCTAACTCATCGACAAATGGACAAAAGTATGTGGACACGTTGAATTCAGGTGTTTCTTTTCTAACAGGGGTCTGGGATACAAAACAATAATGACTAATGTCAGAATATAGTTTTACATTATGGGATAAATATCATTGCATTGGTTCATTTGGTTTAAATTGTTATCTTTGTTTCCAAAATGCCTCAGAGATGGTTTTGACTTCATTTCTCTTAACATTGATTTGTTTTTCTTTATCCATGACTATGATTTTAAATGTTCTTCCTCTAAATTTCTAAAAATATTTTTCCTGCTCTGACTGCAAATAATAATTTTCTACCACAACTAACCATCTACTTTCTTCACATTTCACTGAGGAAGAAAAATCTCCCAATAAGCTTTAAGGAAATATTGATATTTATAAACTATATGGACATAAATATTGGGACACATCATGTCTACAGCTGTAAGATGTCCTGTTCATGAGGATCTGACATAGAAACATCAATATTAATAATCAATATGATATTTATCCCAATATAAAACTATATTCTGACATTAGTCATTATTGTTTTGTATCCCAGACCCGTTAGAAAAGAAACACCTGAATTCAATGTGTCCACATACTTTTTTCCATTTGTGTGAGTTAGGTCATTATGCTATGAGGATAACAATTTTCTGATTCCAATGAGGCTGCACAGACAAGCCCATCATATTAAAAAAGCAAGTCAAAGTTCAATGAGCACTAAAATATTTTTGCATAAGGCACTTGCTGCCTGTCAGGTTACTTTGAAGGTCTTTGTTAAATACTGATTTATGGAACTTTCAACCAGTGTTAGTTGAACTTCCAACCATTATTTGCTAAATCCTACTATCCTTTTTTTTCCAGGACTTGTTTAAAGCAGATGAACGGACTATAATACACAATAGCCTTAAAAAAAAGGTGTGTTGATTGTGTTGTTTGCTTGTCAACAGCAAGATAAAAGAGACCTGTAAGAATTGCCTGGATATGCCCATAACGGATCAGGGCGTCATTGAAAACTTGGCAGCAAGGCCAGCTTTGCATTGTAATTCCAACAAGCCTCCAGAGTCTGCAGAGCGCAAGAGGAGACAGCTGCCAATTCAGAGCGCCTCGCCTCTCCACTGTGATAGATGAGCCTGCCATGTTCTCTCACCTTGCTCATGTAATTGAGGCCTCAGTTGTTGTCACGCCACATGGCCATGGTCATGAGGAGGGAAAGGCGATGAACACCGCCCTGGCTTTAAGGACAGTTTACAGGAGCATATGGCTGACACTGTCTAATGAGTCACACTGGAGAAAATGAACTAAAGCACATTAATTGTTAAGTGACTTGAATGTTCAGTGTGTGATATTTACTGCCATCTAGTGGTGAAGTTGCAACTGCAGTCAGCTAAAGGCGGCCATACACTGTGCGATTTTAGAGACGATTTCTCACTCGTGCGACTCTTTCTGGGATCAGGCCAGATGTGCCTCTAATCGTGTGTGGTGCTTGGTGCAGTGTACATGGGGTAAGGAGAGGCGATTTACACCTCACCACCAGCAATCGTGTGTTCGCAAGGAAAACGGAGCTGTTTGAAACCCTGCTCGCTCCTCGTGAGGGTATCGCACTGTCAAAGCAGTGCCACGAGCCCATGTGCCTCAAATTCTTACACTGTGCATGTGTGAATACAATAATACCCAGCTACTGTAAGCTAATTCTAAGCTAACAGTAGCTGGCTATTGGCCTAGTGCAGTTTAGCTTTTGCAGCTTACCTCTAGTTCCCTTTGCTGTAGGATTGACAGCCCATACTGTCCACGTCTGGCCAACCAATTCCTGCACATTTTTTTGTTAAAATTCATTTGTGTTTGATCATGTAATAGTTTGCAATACTATGTTGCAAATAAACACTAATTGTAGACGACATTTAGTCTATATAATGTATATTATTATGGACAGAGGCAGTAAATCCAGGTGTAGATCACTACACAAAGGGAGAATTTTAATTTTCCTTGGTCAGGATATGTACAGTCTGTCCAGCTGTGATTTACAAGGCTGACAATTAATACTGAACAAACAAGAACTCAAACTATGAATTATGAAAGAGCTGCAGCATATGAAACTGACCACAATGAACATTTAACAGATAAACAGAACCACAGTGCTGCAGTTTCAGACTCACAGTTTGTCTTTTATGGATTGGGATTGTCTCTGTCAACTCACCATATATTTTTTATTAGTATGTTTTTTTGAGGGGGGGGGTTTAATCAATTACTAGAAATTTCAGGCGACCCCATTTGAATTCTAGGTGACCCCATGTTGGGTCCCGACCCCAAGATTGAAAAACACTGCAATTAACAGAGCAATGTTGTAGGACTAGTATGTTTTCTGGTGGTGGATGGTCCATGTCTCTGCTCACCACAGCATCTTGAGAGGCCTGTTTGTTTGTTGTATATATAATCTGTTCTGTTGTTTGTTGTACATGCAACCTGTGCTGCTATTTATTCTGTTTATATGCTGCCTCTTGGTCAGGTTGTTATTGCAAATGAGAATCAGTTCTCAGCTAACTTACCTGGTTAAATAAAGGTTAAATAAATAAAATAAATAAATACAGCACTACTGGGCTAAAATCATGGTGTAAACACCTGTCACAGGCCTTTGCGATGCTTTGTTTTAATGAAACAGTGGCATTCCCCTGGTCTGTACTGGTTCTAAGTCAGTTGGGGAGGTCCACAGGATGAGCTCTGAACTCTTCTGGAGGAGCAAAGAATGTCAGTTTTTGAAGAACCTTACGTAGGGTAGGTGTCATTTTCCAGCATTCATGGTAGATCTTCAAATTTTAACCATTTAACAACACCTCCTGGCATATGTCTATATTTAGAGTTACAGTGACTTCTATTGTACAACCGGCCATGTTGAAGCATGACACTGCAAAAGTACCTTTAACACCAAAGGGTCAATACCAGGTATTAGTGTGGCTATGTTTACACCGCCAACCTTAGATCTGAATTCTGATTTATTGTGTGTATGATGTGTGTTACTATTACTGCAGTGGATTACTAATATATATGATGTTTTAGACGCAGAGTTGTGATGAGTCCCCATTTAAAGTGTCATAAAAGTTGCATGATTTCTGATCTAAATCTTCATACTGAGGTCACAATGAAGATGATCAGTGGTCTATCTGATTGAGGACCACAAATAAAAGTACCATGAATCAAATGTCAAAAGATTAAAATCCATGTAATTTGTGTTCTATTCACACTATCATGAGATATTGCCAAAAAATCTACTTTGGGCAGTCTTTTCCTGTAGTGTGAACATGAGAATGAGATGAAAGCTGCTGCAACATGATAGACTCAACCTGTTCCTTCAGTAGACTGATGATTATTTTTAGTTGATTATTGTAGCAGGGTCGAAAAATAGGACTTCCTTTAAAGCAGTGATTCTCAACAGGGGCGTTTGGGATGAGAAAGCTGAGAAGGGGGCGCTGAGACCGAAATCTGTATAAGTATCAATATCACACACACACACACATACACACACACACACGTCAGAGCACGGGCAGGGGGAAGTGGGTGGAGCTTTGGAGGGAGGCAGGTTGAACATGTTCAAATTTTTACTAAGTGCTGTGTGAAATGCCACATCTGTAGGTATAGCTTTAAAATAACGCGCCATCAGTCCCCCCTCCTCCCTTATTGAGGACTTGCAGCTGATGTCACTGGTCATGTGATTGTTGTTTACACCACCATATTGGTAGGCATGCTATCTGGATCCAGAAAGTCTGAACTGTTGCTTTATATCATGTTTTTCTTTGGACTCATATTTGTGTGTTTTGTTATTTGCGAGTATGTCTGCTTGTGATAAAGGCACCATACATGAGTTTACATGTTTACTAACAACAGTGATGCAGCCGGCTCACATCAGCCGTACACCTCCAGGCTCTGCCCCGGAACTGGTGATCAAGCCAATATGTTAGCTGTAAAACGGTCCATTAACTGTTTCTGTCCAAAAGCCCCTCCCATCTTCTCTTTCATGGCCGCATAATTTGACTTGACACGGGTGGGGAGTATTGTCAGCAGCTCCCCAGTGAACTCACCGGAGTTGCCCGCCATAGCTCCGACTGCCACTTCCAGCCGAGGAAACTCAAAGGGAGCAAGTAGATCCACAATCACTCTGTCTCTATAGGTGATAGTCCAGGGGAAGCCCTCCTGGTAGGTTTAAAGGGGTCTTCATCGCTGTACCACATGATGACAATTCTTTTTTCCACGCCGCTAAGCGCAACAGGTGCAGGCTAACTATACTGACAAGCTACGCTAACCGCAGTAATAACTATAAACAGCGGTCGGCAGAACAGAACCACCGCTGACACCAATGGAACCCAGCGGTCTGTATGCCCAACTTAAAACTGGTGAAAGCTAAGGAATAACAGCACACAGGAGTTTAGCAGGTCCATCCTTTAACACGTTGTATGATCCAAGGAAAGCTTGCCTACCAATATGGCGTCGTAAACAGCAAACCACGTGATCATGTGACGTATGTGCAAAACCTCAATTAAGCTGCAGGGAAAGCTACACCCTTGTTTGGCTGATTTAGCATCTGACTGAGGGCAGCAAGGATCTAACACAGTGTGTGTGTGTGTGTGTGTGTGTGTGTGTGTGTGTGTGTGTGTAGGTGTAGGTGTAGGTGTGTGTGTGTGTGTGTGTGTGTGTGTGTAGAACTGCCGAAGTGTGCACTCTTGTACGAACTACAGGAAACAGTATGAAGATGAAGTATGTTGATGCTTATGAGCGACGCAGAAAACCAGAATGGGGCTGGAAGTGTTTGGTGTGTGTGTGTGTGTGTGTGTGTGTGTGTGTGTGTGTGAGTGCACACTAGATGCACTCAGTGACAGGAACGCTCCGTCACAATTATACAGTAATAAGACCAGTATCTGCAATCAAAACCCTGAAATCCACGGTGGACCAATAAGTGGGTCCAGTGGGTTCGCCTTCTTCAACTGTTTTAACCGTCATGCTCATGCTAGTTGAAGCATTTAACAACCTGGCAACCCAAAGCTTTTACAAGTTCCTTCATAAACTGTAAAAGCAATAAATAAATCCCTTATTAACAATACTTAAGGTCAACAGTTACAACGTATAAACCTTTTAAAGGGTGCCTTAGTCCATGGTAACAGCCCATATCAACCCACGCCTGTTTTTATTGGTGCTGCCTTAAACTAAACTGCACGGTTGTCTGCCTTTTACTTTCTACTGCCGTGCCCAGAGTTGATGTAGCATTACAGCCATAATTATCAAAGTGCCATAAATGTAGAAAGCAGTAAAAGTTAAATCTCATATGTCTGATAAAAGACCTCTTCTTTCTTCTTTTTCTTCTTCTCAGGTGTCATCCATTAGAACCAACCTGCAGTGAAACACTTCTGGTCCTTCAAGCTTTCAAATGGATATTTCATGAAAAGGACAGATACAGGAAATCCTTCCTGCCTCATGCCATTTCTCTTTACAATAAACTCACCTCTGGCTGATGTTTAAACCCATTCTTAAACCATATTTCCATTTTGCACTTTACTGTTATTTACGCACCTCCATCCTACTGGAAAGTTCTATTTTAGTTTCACATTGTAGTTTATTATTGCACCTTATTGTTAAATTATCCAGATTTTTTTTTACCCAGATCTGTTTGTACTTGCTTCTATTTTATTATGTATAGTGTGTTTGTTCTTGTGTTGTATTTTTTTTGCTCTTTTATTAAATTTTTTTAACTGTCAAATGCTGTTGCCGCACTGTAATTTCTCAGATTGGGATCACTAAAGCAGGGATGTGCACAGGATTATAGAGGGGCAGGGGCTCAAAGTCACAAAAGGGCAGTATGTGTGCGCCAAATTTTCTTCAGGCCTTAATAACACAATATGTGGCTTAATGTAAAATTAATAAAGTAGCCATAGATAACAACAACATAGCTGTGTATATTGTGTAGCTGTGAGTGATGCAATTGCTGTTTCTCTTGTGTCATCAAATTGTCAAAATGTATCATAATACTGAGGTTTGGAGGACACGCGATTCAGCTGCAGTTCTAAAAAGCAATAAAACATTGGCTTTTTATCAGGCTATATATTGTTGAAGATAAAGATTGTAACACATGAACATTCAACTGTGAAACACTGACAAAAATATAGAAATAAATACTAGAAAAACAGTCCTGTTTAGTTTGTAGTTCAGCCTGCATGCCTACAGGACTGCAGTCAACATGTGGATCTCAATGATTTGTTGTTGATATAGCATGGCTAACATAATCTGAGACCTGAAATTAGCTACACAATAAACTACAACAATTTCCCGACTCCCCAAAACCGAGTCATAACTTCCAAACTGGTAAGCTAAGGCTAATAAATTTTCCCCAAGGTGCACATTAACGCAGCTTTCATTAAAAAAAAAAAAAATAGTCCAGGCTACACATTAAACAGTCCTACTGTGACTGCTGTTTGAGTTTCCTGTTCCTACTGGAGAAACAGTCACAGCAGCAAAGACACAAGAAACTGAATATCTGGAAACAAATGTAAATTGTCAGTAAAATCAAGTGGAGTGAATGATTCCTCCTGTTTCCGATTCAATACATTCAAGTAATTTTAGAGAGGGGGGGCTTGATAAGCCACAAAGGTTGAAGTGAGTCCACTGTCCCGTCTCATCTGTGCAGGGACTACACAGTGGAGATGTGACCGCGGCTTGTACCTCTCTCTCTCTCTGCATGTGCGCGTGCAGCATAGGGAAGCCCCGCCCCTCAGTCGGAGATGGCGGACAGAGAAGCGTCATCAGACTCAACACACGTACGCGCTATAACAAGGAAATGCGTACGGTAGATAACCGTGGCGTTTTTATACAGCCGTTTTCTTTTAAAAGTAAAAAGGGCACTTTTTCTACGATGCAAAACGGGCAGGGGCTCAAGCCCCCTTTGGGCCCTATGCATGCACGTGCCTGCACTAAAGTATATCTGGGTCGTTCTATATAAAATCAACAGATTTTAAGAAAATTTCCCACCTGACCCTCTCAGATTTTTCTAAATTTATACATACTTATAGAACATTATGTATGATGAGAAAATCCAAAATTTCAAGGCTTAATTGTAAATAGTTCCAAAGTTATGACCATTTAAAGTAGGTAGGCGGTACCCTAAAATTGCGACCAAAATTAAGACTTGAAATTTTCAGTTATTTTCAGGCTTCTATTACTTCTGAACAACAAGAGCTAGAGCTCTGAAATTTTCAGAATCATTTCACAGGAATCTAAAGTCCTAAGAAATGTGAAAATATTTACTTAAAATTTATAACTGCATGTCACAGAGAATGACAAGGCTGAGATTTTATCCATCGCGAACTTCTAAAATGCTACATTTGGCCACTCATTACACAAAAACTAATCATCATATTCATTAGAAATCTTATGTGCTATATCTTGGCTACTTAGGGAATAGATCTGTGTAAAATGAAGGTCCTATGTTATGTTATGTTATGTTATGTTATGTTATGTTATGTATAATATATGAACAGTTTAAAATCAAAAATTTCTGTCCAACCTTCAGATTCAATGGTCAATATCAGCATGTGGGATAGGTAGTATCACAAAATAAGACACCATGTGAAAGTAGAGGAACTGCCCTAAATTTTGACACCAAGCACAACTTGCTTCTGTAAATCCCATATTTTAGCTGAAAACGTCCATATTTAATTTGAACATTTAACATAGAAGGATTTATAGAAGCAAGTTGTGCTTGGTGTCAAAATTTAAAAATAAAAGACACCATGTGAAAGTACAGGAAGTGCCATAAATTTTGACACCAAGCACAGCTTGTTTCTATAAATCCTTCTATATTAAATGTTCAAATTAAATGGCTAAAATATGGGATTTATAGACGCTATATATCATATATAATGTAATAGAAGTACGTAAAAATTTAGAAAAATCTGAGAGGGTCAAGTGGAGACCACTTGATGAAATGATATGGAATCTATCTATCTATCATCTATCTATCTGTTTCATGAAAAGGCTCCCATTGTGCCACTCAGGTGAATGTTTCTGAGGTGCCAGTATAGATCACCCTAAAAATGGATCTTTGTTTCAGAAGCGGGGGTGCCTCATCCTTATGGCAAAGACACACCAACCTGATTTTCAGCGGTCAGACGTCATCGGGCAGTCTGGCGAGGTCGGTGCCATGAGTCCGCTTGGTGTGTTCCGTGTGATCAGCCGTCGTTAATGCCGTCTCCAGTGTTTTCGGCCGATTCAACATGTGTAATCGTCCGCTACCCGTCATTCAGTCGGACCAGTCTGATTGGTGGAGGGATAGCCCTTGACTAGTGAATGAGTGAAGGAGAAGTTTCCATGTGAATCCATCTCTGCCAAGGTACTGCACACTATTACTGTCTTCTATAATAGTCCATTCACTGCTCATGTCGGATCTGAATGAGTTCCAGCCAGTGTTGACTATGGACTTCATTCATTCCATGAAGTGAACACGGTTAACATTGTTGGTATAATGCGATTTCTCCTTAGTTTTCACCTGCGACATCTTTCTTCTTCCACGAGAAGAAGCCCTAGAGCTGACAACACCAGGATCTTCTTATTACTAACCATCTGTTCAACTAGTACAACAACAACAACAACAACCCTCCTGGACTACTGAACACTCTGACAACAATGACTGACGACAGCGAGCTCTGTGTTTTGGTCTAGAGCAGGGGTGTCAAACTCATTTTAGTTCAGTTCCACATTCACCCCAATTTTATCTCAAGTGGGCCGAACCACTTAGATGATAACAGTGCAAAAAGTGAAATTACATTATGATCAGGTTTACATCTACAAAGTTTCCTTAAAAATCTGAATAACATGAACAACTTGATTTGTCTTGAGTGTAATTTGTGTAATTTTAACAATATTCTGCCTCATTTTATCAGTTTATCATTTACACATGTGCGCTACAATCACAGAAATCATTTAGTAACAGGCAGAATATTGGTAAAATTGCATTTACTTTTCTTAAGACATTTCTGTTTGTTCACATTTGTTCAGATTATTCACATTTTATAAACATTTTCATGTAATTTTACTTTTTTGCACCAAAAAATCAAAGAGAAAATTTGGGGTTGTCATTATTTATAGGTTATTCTGATATTTTACTGGTTCTGACCCACTTGAAATCTAATTGGTCTGTATGTGTCTGGATGTGGAACCTGAATAAAAATGATTTTCACACCACTGATTGTTAATATCTTCAGTGTAATTTTTGTATTTCACAAATTCATCCTGCGGGCTGGATTGGACCCTTTGGCGGTCCGGATTTGGCCCCCGGGCCGCATGTTTGACACCTGTGACCTAGAGAGATGTTCCGTCATCTCCGGTTTTACATCTTGTGCAAGCACAGAATGTACACTAAAGTCGGTAGTGGGTTTGGTTTGGTGTGTTCTTTACTTTTTTGACTGTGTTGGGGAGACGGGAGCCGACTGCTCAGTCAGGCTACCTTTACTGGTGACGATCGGCAGTCGGGTTGGTGCGTCTTCACCTTTAGCCTGGTTTAATTTACCAGGGCCAAGTATCTGAAGGTCTAGGAGTGGGTGACATGGCAAAAATATCATATCAAGATTTTTTAAAAATAAAATCACAATATCGATTTTATCACTATTCTTTACATTGATCTTTGCAACTAATTCGCATATCTTTGCCAGGTACAAAGTCACTGCTTCTGTTACCTCTTTCCACCGTTTGCTACTCTTCTCATAAAGAGTGCCTTTACCAAATGCTTGTGTTAATGTTGAAAAAAAAAACAAAACCAAACAACATATTTTAACGCTACCTGTAGCCTCTGGCTGTGGTGTGGCTGGTCTTCTAGCAGTTTGGCTCATACTGTTTGGGCACACATCGATTCAAGTTGGACAAGCGACTGATAATGGCGTGAACGTAAACGTGGAAAGCATAATGCATACGGATAACATGCTAATTAAAAGTAGTGTGTATATTTACACGCAGGGCATAAAATTAACACCTGCCAAGCACGAATGGCAGGTAAAAAGTTCATTTGGCGTGTAAAACAAAACACACACACACCAGTGGCTGACAGAAAACTTTGAATTGCATGTGAGAACAACCAGCTTCCACGACCTGCCTCCAAGTGCCTCCCTCGACCAGGCGGCCAGTGCCTCCACACTGCGTGCCGGTTCAAGTTTGCGGCCAGGAGGATCTCCCATGGAGGCTTTTCCCCACTCCTCCTCTCCGACCATCCTGTGCCAGAACTGATGCAAGCGAGACGGACCCGTCTGCGCCTCGGTGTGGTACTCGTGGTCCCGCCCTGAAAAATCCATCTTATTCAATAAATAACACAAAATTAAAATAAAATCGATCCGAATTCACCCTAGTATTAATAGAGCATTCTAGACAAATGTCTCTGGTCTGTGGAGTTAATTTTATTTAGACTAAATCCCAGTTGATGGTTTTTTATTCTTTTCCTTTCTCCTGCTGGTTAAACAGAACTTTCCTGTTAAAGCGGTGAGAGACATTTTGCTCACTCAGTCAATGTCAAAGGTTGCACTTTTTAATATTTTTATTAAATGATGATGCAGCAGTCACCTTGAAATGAAATATAACCTAATAAAATGGCAATAATCAATTTTTCTCTGTACATTACTGTATTCTTTTAGTGATTCTTCAGGTGGATTTTCATAATGAAAATCTGTGGTAATTATTTTAAGTCAAATAAGACATGTAATTTTTATTTGGCCAGTGAAAAATTATTTTGGCTGGTAAAATTTTTGGAGGTCACTAGCCAATGGCAGATGAGGTAAAAAGTTAATTGTACATCCTGTTTACGCGAGTCATGATATCACGTTGCCAGGTGATTGAACAGGTTTGTAGTGTTGCCATCTGACATGTGAACCATATCTGTGCAGATTTTGCAAATGACTGTTGTTTGCACTTTGTCATTTGGGGAAAAGCCAAACCAATTTCATACAATGAAAGTGGAGTTCTTTTTAGGAGGCAACTCGCCTGTTTCGCTGTCAGCCATGACTCCCACTATACAATGAAAATGTGGACCTGAATCAATGTGATGCGTCTGTGCGTCAGCATATAACTCCATCCAGAGCCGTTGAATACCCTAAGGCTCTGACTACATCATATTATAGACCAGGGGTCACCAACCCTGGTCCTCGAGGGCTACTATCCTGCATGTTTTAGATGTATCCCTCTTCCAACACACGTGATTCAAATGATAAGCCTATTATCAAGCTCTGCAGAAGCCTGATAATGACCGTCAGGTGTGCAGGAAGAGGGAACCAACTAACACATGCAGGATAGTAGCCCTCGAGGACCAGGGTTGGTGACCCCTGTTATAGACGATTCCACGATACGTTGTCAGATCGTCTATACGTTCTCATCCTTCACAATCTAATATTGTCATATTGCTCACTCCTATGCAGGGCTTTTACCAAAACATTGAATGACCTTGATAAACAGAGCTGATTGGGCCATAATGTACACTCCTCAAGAGGGGAGCAACAGTACGTGTTGTACCGTTCAGTACGAGTATGTACTGCGGTACGGCTCATTTGACATTTGCAAATGACATTTTCGGACAGCTCGTGTTTATATCAGACCTTTGCAAGACGACTGACTTAAGGAATTCTACTGTCATTGGTTGGAGCCGGAAGTGGAGCCCGGCTACAGCATTATGTGGCGGAGCCGGAAGTGGAGAGCCAGACGTGAGCACAGTCCTTCTACTTCCAACTACCCTTCTCAATGTTAACATTAGTATCACGTTAGTAAAACCTCCTCTGTCATCGCCATGTTTGTTATTATTGACTTTCTTCTTCTTCTTCTTCTTCTTCTTCTCAAAATACTGTACTCTTCTTCATGGTATTCGGCCATTATAATAATTAAGAGTGGCGCCCTCTGGTGGATTGATTGATAAATGCTCATTCCAACGTACAGGAGGCATGGAAGTACGAAGGCAGTGATGCATGACAATGTTAGAAACAAAAAAACCTATTTACGTACATAAAGGAACATTAGTGAGCCTTAAGGCTCTCCATCAGCTCCCAGTTTTGTTCTGGTGCACAGCCGGGCTCCAGCTGGGTCTGCGTCCAAACTGTACCGAACTGTGAACCATGACTCAAGAACCGCAATACCAGTGGCAATTTCTCACAGTTCTCATGTTCTCATGTGCAGTGGAAGCTTGGCTTTGCCAAACATTACGAAAATTAAATGGTTAAATATGTTCGGTTGTGTTGATATTTCATTGACTACAAATGTGTTCGAACACGTTCATCTCACAGACGAGTTCGTTCAGAATCAGCTTTATCACAAATCAACAGACTCCATGTTGTTCACTTCTCCTCCATTCCCGTGTCTGTGTTTTCTCATCCATCTCTGCTCAGTGCATTTGTCCGTAGACGCTCAGCGTCCATGCACTTCAATGGGACTGGGTGGAACTGGTTTTTTCATTGCCTCAAAACTGGACGGTAATTGGATAAATGCCACGATGTTGTCCCACCCCCGGACGCTGGGCGTCTCTGGGGGTGAATGAAGCTGTGGGCGGAGCTCAGCTGGGCTGGACTCTGAGCTTCCACATGCTGATTGGCGGATCAGTCAAAAGGCTGAATCCTATTTGATTGACAGCTATTTTCAGATCTACTCCTTCACTGACACAGTTCAGTTTAATACCATCGTGCATTCTGCTGTGAAATGGAGAGAGAAACCACTACGAAATTACTTGTTCATTTCTTGCACTGTAAATAAAACACACTCGTTGTACTTCCTTGTTTCAATTTAACAGAATTTCAGTGTTTTCTTGTTTGCTTGGTACGATAAGGTCACTGACCATTTTCTTAAAAAGGAACGGAGGGACGAATTTACGTTTAAATAACTTGACTATTTTTTTAATGTAAGCTGACAATGAGCTTCCCCTCTCTGAAAGACGAGCAGCCGCCACTGCGCAATACGTACCGAAAAGTGGAGAACCTGTACCGTTGCATCCCTACTCCTCAATGTTGGGTACAGAAATTTCCAGAACATAATGTCAGGTAAATTTACACCAACTCAAGTGCTTCTGTCAGAATATAATATCCATCCATCTCCCTGTAAAACAGTCAACGTGAGACGTGCTATGTTTGTTGTTGCAGTGTTTGATATTACACTGAATCCAGCATTTGAGCAACACATGTTGATTCAGATTGAGTTTGAAGGCTCTAAGTACTTCTGCCTGGTCTGAACACATCTAGCATGAGCAGGATGCTTAATATTTTATATACTTAGCTTCATATCCTTAGTAAGTTGAGCCTTGAACCAGGGAAGGTACCAGGCTTGTGTTGGTAGAAAAAAGGGTATCAGAATCAAAATATGAATAAAACACACATAAACATCTAAACATGAAGGTAGAGGCACATTCATTTGTGTGTTAATTAAAATCTTTGGCATAGAGTGTTGGTGTGTGCTAAATGATTTCAGTCATTTACACAATAACCATGTGCAGTTAATTTGCTTCGGCTGTAATTGTTTTTTTTTGTTGTTTTTTTTTAATAAACTGCATTCAATTAATCAGTTCCACAAAATAATCCCATTAATATAACTGAATTACTTACAATAGTCACTGTCCAAAAAAATTAATCTGAAAATGCAAGGGTTTTGTTTAAAAAACCCATTTGTTTCCTGTCCAAAATCATTAAACCGAAATAAAGAAACAACAGCCGTAATTTGTATAACACATTATTCTGTTCACAGCTGCTTTTCTCTTCAATTGTACTGCAACACAAGTCGCTTTATGGAGAATTTCAAGGAAAGTGAGTGCATAGTATCCTTGAATTAGTTCTATTGTAGCAGTTCCCTCTGACATTTATTTAACATTTATGGACCTCTGTCTACTTAGGACAACCGGACCGACAAACATCATGCAGGCTACTGTCCAGCAGTCATGCACACTCTGCTACCTTTAACCCTTTAACCCCTGAGCCCTGATTCCAGGTGAAGGTTCTGCTGTGAATCTGTGTCTGTTTCAGGTTCATTAAAGCTGCTGTCAGTTTGTACTTGTGTTCCTTTTCTTCAGTGCTTTTGTTTTACTGTGTGTTTTAGGGTCAAAACAGGTGGAAGAACAGAAAAGACAAAGAGAGGAATTGAAGTTCGACAGGTTTTAATAAATAAGGCACTCAGCATGTACATCAATAAGAGATTTAGGATGTTGAACATGAACAGTGAACTGGAACACACTGAACAACAACAAGGATTTGAATTTGGGCCCAGTAGTATTAGTTTTGGACTTTTTTTGTTTTTTACTAAAATCAGTACAGCTGCTTTTTGACACCTCGTTGAACTCCATAAAGCAGTTACACCACAGGTGTCAAACATGCGGCCCAAGAGCCACATCCAGCCCGCCAAAGGCTCCAATCAGGCCCATGGGATGAATTTGTTAAATGCAAAAACTACACTGAAGATATTAATAGTCAAGGATGTTAAAATCATTTTGGTCAATTCCATCTAAAGTGGATCAGACCAGTAAAATACTATCATAATAAACTATAAATAATGAAAATTGCAATTTTTTTCTTTATTTTAGTGCAAAAAAAAAGGTGAAATTACACAAAAAAGTTTACATTTACAGACTAGCCTTTTACAAAAAATGGGAATTACCTGAACAAACAGGAACAACCTGAAATGTCTTAAGAGAAGTATGAGGAATTTTATCAATACTCTGCCTGTTCCTAAATGTTATTTGTATTTGTAGATCCACTGTGATCTGTAAGTTGTAACTCACATCTATAAATGATAAACTGAGGCGTACTATTGTTCAAATTGCACCTATTTTCTAAAGAATTTTCAGGTTCATATTTGTTCATGTTATGTTCGTAGATGTAAACATTTTCATTACAGAATTTTACTTTTTTTTCACTCAAACACAGAGAGAAAACTTTGGAGTTGACATTATTTATAATTTCTTATCCTATTATTTATAATATTTTACTGGTCCGGCCCACTTTGTTATATTAGGCTGTATGTGGCCCCTGAACTAAAATGAGTTTGACACCCCTGAGTTACACAGTCAAAACTCTGTAAAAACAAAGTAAAAAAAAAAAAAAAGGAAAATCCCCACAACACTGTAAAACAACAGGAAAAAACAAAAAAAACACAAGAAAAATGGTGTTAAAAAAAAAAAAAAAAAAAAAGCCCAAACCATCTATTTCTATAGTGAGTCGGTCTCACTCATTGCTTGGTGTTTCACACCCCATTCCACAGGCAGCGGGGGGTGTACTGAGCATGCTCAAACTATTGAGCAAATGACTGATTTTTTATGAATATTTAAAATAAATCATGCATACAGAACGCTCACCACAGACACGTCAGGGGTTAAAGGGTTAAAAGGACTTCTATGGGATGTCTTGTCATTAATGCAAAAGTTAAGATTTCTGTTGAGTGGGCTTATTTACATGCAGGGGTGCCGCTAACAATTGTGGGCCCCAGGAAAAGCTATCTTGTATCTTGTCGATCTGTCAGAGTGTGTGTGTGTGTGTGGGGGGGGGGTGTGCGCCATCCACACTTAACGTCACTTGCGCTAGCGTGAAAATGAAACTGAAACTTAACATTTACATTTATGCATTCAGCAGACGCTTTTTTCCAAAGCGACTTACAGGGGAAAACCAAAAAAAAAAAAAAAAGAATAAAAAATAAAATATAATGAAATAAAATACAAGAATAGATTAAAGACATAAAGCAGCTGTACAATTAAAAACAGTGTCATACAGAAGATTAAAAAGCAAAATTATAGACTAAAAATACAAGAGTAGATTAAGAAGCCATAAAAACAGCTATACAGTGAAACAAAAATACCAAGTAAAACAACAGAATAACCATAATAATAGATTTAAAATGGAATGTTTGAAAGTGGAGGTGCTCTTGGAAGCGCTGGGTCTTCAGGAGTTTCTTGAAGATGGGCAAGGACTCATGCTTTGAACGTCCGATTCCTGACCTCTATGTCTCTGTTATACAGCGATCTTACAGGACATTTTCACAACTTCTAGCCTGTATCCACTGGACCCCTCCTCTGCTCTATGGGCCCCCCACAAATACTGGACCCCATGAATTTGTCATGTTTAACCCCCCACCCCCACCACCCCCCTATCGGCGCCCCAGTTTGCATGTGATTCACGACAAAACATAAATAAATAAATAAATAAAACGTGCCATCAGCCTGGTGCATATTGGAGGACACCCTAACGGCCGTTCACACTCGAGACAAATGCGATAAATTTAGCCGTATAGCAGGCGGCGGCGCAGAAGAAACACGGGCCGTACGCCACGCTTCATCAGCTCTATTTAGCCGTTGTCGTGGAGGATCAAAGCTTTTGCCACTGCGTTCACTTCCAGTGAGATTTTCAGTGCTGTGAAACTCACAGCTCAGCTAAGGGATTAGGCCAGCCTTGAATTTAAAGGGGTGGGGGTGAATTTTAGCCTACAGGGGGTGGCATGTTTCTATTTATGGCATGAGCCGCATAAACTGGAGCTGGGTGTCTCGCAGGCATTCACTGGAGTCCTGGCCCTGTTCTGACAGAAATACTGCAGTAGTTTAATTATACATCGACACCAAATGAGCCAGGTATTTGTATCCATGACGTTCAGATTCCACAGACTATATTTAGTGTATTTAAAGAGTGGAGACGTTGTTAGTGGGACGTGAAGATGTTTCTTATTCATGCGTGTTCGGAACCTTTTCTAATTATTGGAAACATGCTGTGTTTATGTCTTCAGCTGTCGTCATGTGTGAAATGCAGGTGTCGTCGAGATCATCGGGGCCCGGGGCCTTGTTGTCACATCCACCAATCACACCAGAGCGAAGCACAGATTGACCAATTAAACACCAGCTGAGCATACGGGGAGACAAGGGGAGGGGGGGAGTAATAGACAGAGAGAGAGAGATGATTCTGAACAGAGCCCGTTCGACAGAGGAAGCATGCTGCCCATTTTCTATTAACCCTTAAATACCCACTGCTACTTTTATGTCACTTCCCAAATGATTTTTTTCTCTCTGTTTAACCTTTCTTAAGTAATTCATCACCATTTATTATAATATTATCCTCTGTTTCTTGCATTTTATCAGTGAAAATCCCGTATTTTCCTCTATTTAATTCAATGATCATATAGATCACAGGTGTCAAACATGCGGCCCGGGGGCCAAATCCGGCCTGTGGGATGAATTTGTGAAATGCAAAAATTACACTGAAGATATTAACGATCAGTGGTGTCAAAATCAATTGAATTCAGGTTCCACATACAGACACATACAGTCCAATTAGATTTCAAGTGAACCAGTAAAATATTATCAGAATAACCTATAAATAATGACAACCCCAAATTTTCTCTTCATGTGTTTGGTGTAAAAAAGTAAAATGACATGAAATTGTTTACATTACCAAACTATACTTTTAAAAAATGTGAATAACCTGAACAAATATGAACACATGGAAATGTCTTAAGAAAAGTAAATGCAATTTGACCAATATTCTGCCTGTTACTAAATGTTTTGTGCAATTGTAACGCACATGTGTAAATGATAAACGGATAAACCGAGGCAGAATATTGTTAAAATTGCACTTGTTTTTCTTCAAACAATTCATGTTGTTCATGTTATTCAGATTTTTAACCCTTTCATGCATTAATTATGAGAACCTTAATCAAGATTTTTTTTTTTTTTTTTCTGAGTGTTTTTATTCCTCTTTAGGCATGAAAAAAAAAATGTGATTGAACTTTTTTTTTTAAATCAACCTGTTTTTCATGGAGTTACAAAAATGTCCACTCAGCTACACCATGAATTTTATTCTTGAAGCAAAGAAACATGTATTTAAAACCCAATATCATAAAGTGATATGAAAACAGTGAAATGAAACCATGTTTAATGCTGCTAATCTGATGTTTTCTCACATTTTAACATATTCTAATACTAGTTATTACTCACTTCATGGAGATAATATGCAAAAAATAAATATTAACAATTGATTTCCACTCAAGAACAGCAAAGTTACAATAATGGTATGAATTGCAGTTCATGAGATGATGCATAAGTGTCCACTGTGTTGGTTGATATGGAACTAAAACAACTAAACCCATGAATATACAAGAGTAAAGCTGTAGAGTAACTGTCCACTGTGGTGACCAATATGCATGAAAGGGTTAAGGAAACTTTGCAGATGTTAACCTGATCATAATATAATTTTACTTTTTTCACAGTTATTATTTTACTGGTCCGGCCCACTGGAGATCCAATTGGGCTGAATGTGGAACTGAACTAAAGTGAGTTTGACAGCCCTGATATAGATGTTCATAAAAGCTCAGATTAAAGTTAAAGGTGAGGAAACTGAAGAATATGTGACTTTTTCAGTCAAATCTCTCATTAACTGAACCCTTAACACACTTAACTGAATTTTGCTGGTGGATCAATGTTGTAGAAGATGACGGTGTTTCCATGGTAACTACGGTGCCTCTGAACGTCCAAATGGGTCATATCTGATCATCATGAAAAGCTATGTACTTGTAATTTACACCAATTATTGACATGTATTGATAGGATTAGTGGATCAGAAGTCATTAAACATTTTAGATCACAGTAGATGGTTTTGGTCACCAGTGGCTGTTTGGGTCTTTATTGGTCGACAGGTTCACTTTTGTCGTGGGATGAATAACGAATGAAGATGCATCACACTATGTTTCCTACCGCATCAGTCGACTCGTCCATTAGTCTGACAAATATTCCCACATACAATCAAAAGTATATTCATGCCAAAGAGCGACAGTGGCATCATTTATATTACATGAAGCTGTTCTCCACTGGAACTCATCCTACCTCCAATAATATCATCCACACTGACGCTGTACGACCTGCAGACCTCTGGCCATTTGGAAATGAATCCCCTACAGCTATGTTTTATGCATAGTCTGTTTTTATTCAAATGTACAGACATCACTCTCTGGTTCTGATGTCAAGGGCAGGTTTTCCACTTGTATGTGTTGAAAGACGGTAAACTGCTGCTGTAGCTGTTATGTATGTCATCCATCCGACGTCTTTTGCGATGTCGCTCTTCTGAAGGATTTAAAGAGGTATAGCAGCCCTTGGCATCAATGAAACAGCGTAGAGTTTGACTAGTGCAAATCTTTATTTCATCATCATGCACCGTGAAACTAAAACACAAACATTTGTACATAAGTTATTTCACCAAGTTTTCTTAGGTTACATTTTCTTTAAAAACACAGACATTACAACAGGACATATTACTCATAATTAAAATTGTAATTTAATACACACATTTCAAACAAAAGAACAAACAAAAGACCAAAACATCCCACTACAATTAATTAACACATACCTTGCTCCGCCTACCAAGGGTGCAAACTCCTCACTCATCCAGTGTATAACAGGTACCAAACTGCACTTTAACAACAACAACAAAAAAAAAACACAACCCATTCCACATGACTGTCAAGCTTGATATTTGTTCAAAATAATGTGTCAAACAAATCAAACTCAAATGTTCTTTGTGCTCACCTCACTTCTTTGTTCAGCACAATCCTGCTCTGCTCTGTGTGGCAACCCAAATGCAAGTGGCAAACAGGTGTGTGGCAATCAGCCTCATTATGTCCCAAAAGGGGGTGTGGCAACAATAAACCAAAATGGGAAGAAAATCCAACAGAAACCATAAATAAATAAAAACAAAAAAAGAAGAAAAATCTAAAACAATAAACCTATCAACCGGCCACTAACAAGAGGTACGCTCTGTGGCACGCCCCATACCGTTTGGAAGTGTTAAAACCCACCCCTAACCCCGCCCCCTCCGACCATGTGCATTTGTTTTCAATGAAGGTAATCCTTGTAGACATGGGTCACATAATGAACTACATACATCTGACAAAACTCTGTGTCTAGTAAAAACACACTCCAGAGGCAGACAAAGAGAGATCAAGTAAACTGAACAAACATACAACCCTGATTACTAGAGTGTAGGGTTGGGAATCTTAGTTGTAAAACTGATATGATACACATGTCGATACAGCATCTGTGATCCAATATGTTAAAGATACGTGTGTGGCACCTTGTGATACGATATGAGTCACACCCAAATCACGATACAGAGTGACTTGGGTCCACATTCTGATTCAACAAATTCATTCTGTTAAAAAAAAAAAAATGCAGTCCAATTCAATGAGCTTGATTATTTATTTATCAACTAAAACCATGACTTTTCACAAAGTGGCTTTAGTTCGATTTTACAACATGTGCCTCACATACAGTCAGGAAGACTTTGTTTTTAAGTTGTTTCACGCATGTTTTTAAACCTCAACTTCTTACTCCATCGCTGAATCAATTTGTAATATAATGTATTTGTAATGTAGGTAAAACAGAAAAAGGTTCTGTCACTTTAATCAATCAATCAATCAATCTTTACTTATATGGCACTTGTCATACATTAACGGTGTAGCACAAAGTGCTTCACATATAAGTTTAAAATCAGTACCACCCACCCGCCCAACCGCTCACACACACACACACACACACACACACACACACACACACACACAAGCACAGAAATACTTACAAAGACTAACTGAGCACGAGAGGACCAGAAAGTAAAAGAGTAAAAGAGGAGGTGCTGTCTCAGGGAGCCATCCGCACCAGGGGGCAGCTGCCGACCCCGGCAACCAGGCATCAGCGACACAGCGCCACATCCCAACCAGTGAGAGAGGACCAACTGCCACCACATCACGGCGGCAGAGACCCCCACCCACCACAAAGGAGCAGACCCCAGTGAAAGAAGGCGCCACAGCTACCAGAGTCCACAGCTGCCCCCCCCCAGCACGGAGGGCTCCCTCTGACCATTAAGACATTTAAAAACTATTAAAAGGACCTTAAAATCGATCCTGAAACACACAGGGAGCCAATGCAGTGATTTTAAAACCGGTGTAATGTGAGCCCGCCTTCTGGTCTTCGTCAGCACTCAAGCGGCTGAATTCTGAAGGAGTTGGAGTTGTGAGATTCTATCTTTGGGAAGACCAGAAAGCAGGGCATTACAGTAGTCAATCCTACTGGAAATAAAAGCATGCATCAGCATCTCCGTGTTGGCTCGAGATGCCACGTTTCCATGATGTGGAACTGGCTCGACTCGACTCGGCTCGACTCGACTCTGGTACCAGGTCCTATTCCTGGAGACTGTTTCCATTACAGGAAACTACAGACTTTACAGTACCTGGTCGTCATAGCGATGCGGTGCGTAACTTACGTGTCGTCTGCTCAGAGAGTCGCTGATAAACTCACTCGTTGCCTGTTGTCTCGTCAAACTCATGCTGAATTTTTACGTCGGCCACCAAAGACTGAATCTCCTGACTGAATGGTGTAGTTTTGGGCTGTCATCATGTGGATTAACCTACTGCTATATTTACTGTAAACTTCCACATCTGTTTTTTGTAAAATGGCGGGTCACTGAGATGACTCTGACCAATCAGTGGTCTGCAGTGTTTACACCTCACCTTTTAGTATCTGGTCCCCAGTCCTGGAACCTTGGCAGAGGTGATACCAAAAAACTAGTACCAGGTACCAGATTCCAGGTCCTTTTTCATAATGGAAACGCAAAAAGGCTGAGTCGAGTCGCGTCAAGCTGAGCCGGTACCACATAGTGGAAACACAGCATAAGAGACACCTGTGCAAGGTATTCTGGGATGCACTGTTTGATATGTATGTAACTGTTTAAGGAAGTATGTCCGGTATGTATGGCAGTATTCAGTACAGCTGATCTAGTACAAAGTACACATTCAGAAACCACATATGGTCACCTCCTTCTATGTCTGTCAAATTCAGATACAGATGTTACAGTATTCATTCATTCATTCATTCATTCATTATGGGCGGTGCTCGTGCCACAGTGCATGGGCGGAGCTCAAAGTGTTAGTATGCAGTGTACACATCTGCAAATCCGTTAATGTGGGTCTGAAGAAAAAAACAACTTCATTCAAATAAACAGCAACACTTTTAAATGCAAGTAAAATATATTCTATTAAACAGATCAAATTTTATCGATACAAACATTCAGTAACAATTACATGTAGCACAAAGTGCTTTACCCCCGCAGCAAACGGTGTAAAGCAATGCTAAAAAGTAAGAGTTTAATTTAAAGCTAAACTAAAAAGATAAGTTTAAAGTTTACTTTTAAAATATGAACACTCACAGCAGACCTCAGGTCCTCAGATAAACTGTTCCATAAAAGCTGAATGAGGCCTCACCATGAGTTTTAGTGTGGACTCTAGGAACAGTTCAAAGATTACTATCACCTGAGGGTCCCAGAGGGCTCATATGTCAAAAGCAAATCAGATAAATAAATAGGGCTAAGGCCTGTAAGAGTTTTATAAACCAATAAAAGCACTTGAATAAAGATGTAAATAATATATAAATATTCGTGACCCCAGAGCTCAGTCCACCCCTCAGGTGGAACTAACTACAACATAAGCCCAATAATGCATCTGTGTTCCATTTGACATACTTGCATTTCTTTCCTTGCATTACATACATTACATTTTTATGGGACATGCATTAGTCCTAAAGGTTGCTTTCAAGTTTCACATCAATTTGACTTGAAATACCTGAGAAAAATTATTTTGAAAGTGCCACATGAACGGATCAACGGACTGTCATATACAGATGTGTAAACATGCCTGAAAATACTGATTACTTTGCAACAGTTTATGCAATTTTCAATCTACGTGAACAATCAAACCGGACCAAAAAGAGACAATAGTGAAAACTGTCATTGTCAATGGGACTGATTTATTTTCAGTGATTTGTTTTAGACAAACAACGATACATGTTTTCATGTCAGAGTCTCCAAAAGTCTCCAATAACAGCAGAAAAAGATGATGGATTTGTCACTAGTGTCTTTTTAGATAAAGAGTCTCTCCAGGGGTCTGAAATGTAAAATAGGACTAACTCTTTCTTATCTCATCTATTACATCATTTTTGTCTTTTCCATCTTTTCAGCCTTAATGAAGCTGAACTCTGACTTATTTAATATTGCACTAAATCAGTGTTTTCATGACATGTTCTTACATGTGTTTGTCACTGTCACATCTTTGACCTTATTTTAATGTAGTTAATGTCCATATATCTGTTCAGCCATTTCCATCTGCTCATATTGTTGTACTCACACATTTCACATTGTTTTCACCATTTTGTCATTTTATGTCATTTCCATCTTGTTACATCTTTTTCGCTTAATTTCCAATGTTTATGCTGTTTTTCTGTTTTTAATCTGCCTCTGCTACCAAGTTTTTGTCTTGTTTTCTCTTGTTTTTTCCATTTCATTTTCATCTCATTACATCTTCGCTGTGTTTTCATCTTCTGTCTATTTTGCAATATATCATGGGATTGTCTTTTCTGTGCAATATTATTCCATCCATTTAGATTGAAATAAGCCTCTATATTGAGAAGGCATGAAAAAAAAAATAGAAAAACGTCATATTCTATTGAATCTAAATTAACAAGTCTGTTTGGAAAATGGAAAGAGTAGAAATTACACATTTATGTAAAAAATACACATAGAAGTAAAAGTACACATACCTGGGCCCTGTTCCAGAAAACAGATTTAGTGCACGGTCACAGTTTGTTCTGAAATGAGGGGAAACTCTCAGGATTTGGTTTCACAAAACGAGTGTAGTTTAATTGTGGATCAGTTACTCCATCTGTGAAGATAACCTGCTCAGTTGTGCTATTGCTATAGAATGATGGAACGTAAATACTGCAGGTTAAGTCAGTATGTGGTCCAGTATAAAGCTGTACTATTTGCATCAAAAAAGGACATTTTGGTCAAATATTATAATTTCTTTAAAGGCGCGGGAGACTTTCGTGACCAATTTTTCATCACATCTGTCAAACCTCAGTCATATCCTCAGTATCATGAATCTGTAAGTCTTTTCATTACTCATCTGAATCTCTTGCATTACAGCGAACGGTTTCTTATTGTCATCCACCAGAAACAAACCATATGTTTACAAACCGAGCTGGGAGGTCACTTGGGCATCTTCAGAATTTTGTTGCGATGTGCATTGTGGGAAGCGAAGGCTCGCACAGCCACCTGACAGCGGCAGTTGGAACAGACACGACGCAGAAACGGCAGGAACTCCCTTCCCTCTATGCATATTCCTCCAGCCATTTCCACATTTCAGCCGTTTCCGCGTCATGTTTGTTTCATCCATATAATATCATATGTTTGTGCTGCCACTGTCAGGGGGTTGCGTGAACCTCCCTTTCCCACAATGCACGTCGTGACAAAATTCCGAATATTCCGAAAATTCCTGCTATGACTGAGGTTTTACAGATTTGATATAAAATTGGTCATGAAAGTCTCCCGCATCTTTAAGGAAATCTATGCTGAAGTAATAGTGAACTGTGACAGCCCCAGTGTAGAGCTGAGTCCATGTTTCCTTCCTTCCTGCTCTCCTGGTTTCTTTCTTCCTCCTCCTTTTTAGGCGACCAATCAGGTTGGTGTCTCCGGCGATACCTGGCTGTGGGTGTGGCCCAGTGACATGTGGTCATCATGAAAAGAAAAGAAAAGAAATTAATAGAAACAAGAAAAGCACTCGGAGAGTGCAGACCTCTGCCAAGACAGATCTGCCCCCCCCACCCCCGATCACCACCAAAATTTAATCATTTCTTCCTTGTGCCAGTATCAACATTTCCTGAAAATTTCATGAAAATCCGTCCATAACTTTTTGAGTTATCTTGCTAACAGACAAACAAACAAACACACAAAGCAAAGTGATCACAACACCTCCTGGCAGAGGTAATAAAATAAATGTGGATGTTTGTCCGCTGATCTGGACTATAGACTTATTTTCCATGTAATTCCAATAATTTCAATTGTTTTTCAATTCAAACGTGGAATTTCCTCATATCCTGTTCAGGTCACTCCATCACTTTTTATTAAATACCCTGAATAGAGTTGCAGTCCCGCAGCAACATGCTCTGCCTCACTTTCGATTGGTTAATTAATTGCATCCATTTTCTGAACCCGCTTTATCCTCACTAGGGTCACAGGGGTCACTGGAGCCTATCCCAGCTACATAGGGGTGAAGGCGGGGTACACCCTGGACATGTCTCCAGTTCATCTCAGGGCTGAACATATAGAGACAAACACTGTCACATTCACACCTATGGGCAATTTAGATGAACCAGTTAACCTATCAGTGCATGTGTTTGGATGGTGGGAGGAGCCAGAATACCAGAGAGAACCCACGCAGACATGGGGAGAACATGCAAACTCCACACAGAATGGTCCCACCCCCATCGACTGGTGTTGGAATCGAACCCAGGACTTTCTTGTTGTTGATTAATTGGTAAATTGGTTAATGCAAAAAAAACTGTGCTTCATCCCATGTCATTAGAGTGTGTTTCTGTCTCTGACTGTCGCCAATAAAATGGTTTCTAACACAAGACAAATGGATGTGTGGAACTTGTTCAGTTGAACAGATCAGTCATTAAACCACATACAAAAGGCACTCGGTGGGTCGGCCAGTACTCCTGCCTCATGGCAGAGGGCGCCACTGAGCACACAGGTTCCTTTTGCTACGAGTCAAGTGCAGTGATTGGTTTATTTTATTTTTCCTTTTTGCTTTAATATCAAAATGGAAGATTATATATCAACATAATTTGACTGAAAATTACATTTTGACCTTAAAGGTGTGAGAGACTTTCATGACCAATTTTTCATTAAATCTGTCAAACCTCAGTCATATCCTCAGTATCATGAATCTGTAAGTCTGTCTGTCATTACTCACCTGAGTCTCTTGCATTACAGTGAACAGTTTCTTAGTGCCATCCACCAGAAACAAACCATGTGTTTACAAACAGAGGCGGGAGGTCACTCGGGCATCTTCAGAATTTTGTCGCGACGTACATTGTGGGAAACGGAAGTTCATGCAGTCGCCTGGCAGTGGCAGTGCAGCCATGTGATATTATATGGGTGAAATAAACTCAATGCGGAAATGGCTGGAGGAATAGGCATAGAGGGAAGGAATCTCCTGCCGTTTCCGCGTCATGTCTGTAGCAGCTGCTGCTGCCAGGTGGCTGCGGGAATCTTCGTTTCTGACAATGCATGTCGCAACAAAATTCCGAAGATGCCCGAGTGACCTCCCAGCACTTTGAAATTGTTCACCGTGAAGCAAGAGATTCAGGTGAGTAATCACAGAAAGACTTACAGATTCATGATACTGAGGATATGACTGAGGTTTGACAGATTTGATGAAAAACTGGTGATTGGCCTTAAATGAAATATTCGTCTCGTGTACAGTATGTGTAAAGAATGCTGATATACGATATGAAACAGAATCTGTGAACTGTTGCCAATCCAATGGTGAATCAGATCCTCTTTTGGGTTCATATATTTGTAGATCAGTGCGTCACCACCCATGAACTTCACCATACGACACTGACGTGGCCCAAGATTTAAAACCCTGCGGTGGGAGAAGTCAGTTTCTGTCTCAGCTTCGCTGCATCACCATCACCTTCTGTTTGTTCACCTTTTGTCTACTGGCATCCACCACGTTCACTCATCCATGCACACACTACACTACTGATAATGACGAAAGCTGATATAGGATTTACTCAATTATTATTCTTTATTAACTTGATTCATGCACTATTTAATTAATACATTATATGTGTTTGCCAGCATCCTCCTGTGTTTGTTTTGTAAAGGCTCTGTGAGCCAGTCTTGACAGAATTAATATATTATTATCCTTATAGCATAATTACCTAACTCATACACATATGGACAAAAGTCTGTGGACACACTGAATTCAGGTGTTTCTTTTCTAACAGGGGTCTGGGATACATGACTAATGTTATAATATAGTTTTATATTGGAATAAATATATTGATTATTAATATTGATGTTTCTATGTCAAATCATCATGAACAGGACATCTTACAGCTGCAGACATGATGTGTCCCAATATTTATGTCCATGTAGTTTAGAAACATCAATATTTCCTTAAAGTTTAATGGGCGATTTTTCTTCCTCAGTGAGATGTGAAGACAGTAGATGGTTAGATGTGGTAGAAAATTATTATTTACAGTCAAAGCAGGAAGAATATTTGAGAAATTTAGAGGAAGAATATTTAAAATCATAGTCATGGATTGAATAAAAAAAATTGATGTTGGGAGAAATGAAGTCAAAAGCACCTCTGAGGCATTTTGGAAACAAAGATAACAATTTAAACCAAACTAACCAATGCAATGACATTTATCCCATAATATAAAACTATATTATGACATTAGTCATTATTGTTTTGTATCCCAGACCCCTGTTAGAAAAGAAACACCTAGATTCAGCTTGTCCACATACTTTTGTCCATTTGTGGATGACTTAATGATACTGATTTTACATCTAAACCAAGTTCTTTTTTCTCTACAACTGCTTTTTTTTTGTATCCATACATTCTGCCCATTTTTACATGCATTAAATGAACATGGCAGCTCTGCCTTTAGATCATCGTAGCCAAAATATATAACTTCTAGCCTGTGTTTCTCAGAAACTGTTCAGCCTTCACCTCCTCTCCACTCTTTGAATGAAGATGAGTCAGTGGTCCAACACGCAACAGAAAAGCTGTGAAATAAATACATAAATAAATAAACCAAAACATCCTGATTCTGTCACAGTGGTTGTGTTCTGTATTCTGAAGAACAAGTTTTTTCATTTCTACTGTGTCATTACCAGGTCTGTCAGAGGTAATTGGTGAAAACATGTGTGATTTCCTGTGAGTTTTGTCTCAGATAAGTAGTCCTGGGCAGTAGGTGTAAAGTCTGTTTTATATGGTTCTACCCACACACTGGCCCTAATGCTGGCGTTGGCTGAAAGCAAAACAGCACAACAAGAAGGAAAAAAAATAAGGCAATGGCTACGGCCACGGTACTGTGGCTCAAAATATGGGTTTGTCTATTGCCGCAGAGCCCATCAAATGTTAGCATTTGTACTAGAGCAGTAGTTCCCAACCTTTTTGGTCTGTGACCCCATTTTAACATCATAAATTTCTGGCGACCCCAGACATTCAAGACAGGGACTTTTTTTTTTTTTTTGCTAAAATGTATTTGTTTTTGATCATGTAATAATTTGTTATCCTATGTTGCAAATAAACATTAATTTTAGATGACATTTAGTCTATGCCATTTATATTATTGTGGACAGAGGCAGTAAAGCCAGGTGTAGATTACTGCACAAAGTGAAAATTTTATTTTCCTTGGTCAGGATATGTGCAGTCAGTCCAGCTGTGATTTACAAGGAGGACAATTAATACTGAACAAACAAGAACTGAAACTATGAATTATGAAAGAGCTGCAGCATCTGAAACTGACCACAATGAACACTGGACAGATAAACAGAACCACAGTGCTGCAGTTTCAGCTTCAGAGTTTGTCATGTCTTTTATGGATTGGGATTATCTCTCTCAACTCACCATATATTGTTTATTAGTAATATATTTTTTATTTTTATCAATTACAAGGAATTTCAGGTGACCCCATTTGAATTCCAGGCGACCCCAAGGTTGAAAAACACTGTACTTGAGCCAATCACAGATCCTGTTCCATGAACTCATTAACCTCTTGTTGCCACAGTACTGTGGTCATATATGGCGTCTACTTAAGTTCATTCTTTTGTGCATTTTGCTACCACAGTACTTTGGCAATTGATGGAAGAAACCACAAATTAGTGATTGTATATAGTATAGAATAGGAATTACTGTTGTAAATACTCTATATATTGTTGTTTTATGGTGTTCTGTGCTCTGTGCAGTCAGTGAGATTGAGGCTGGAGAAGGTGGGCAGAGCTACATGTTAGATGTGCTGTGTTACTTCAGTTCTCTGTCAGTTCTGTGTCAGTCCAGTGGATTGAGTGTTGTTACCTTTTATAGAGAATGCAAATGCTGGCTTTGGTCATTCAGACAAGTCTCTGCACAAGCAGCAGAAGCATATATTCTATACCTGTCAGAACACACAGGCTGCACAACAGCCTTCATTTACTTCAGTGCCTTTGTTCTTTCCTAGATCCTGTTTAGAAGTATCAGAGAGAGTGTGTGATTATGGTGAACAGCTACAACGGCATCTTATATAATAAATAAAAATACATTCCAGGAAGACATTTGTGGAGTTCCTGTGACCCGGTTTCTACAAGTCCTCTTTAAAAATGCATGCCGTTTCCTCACTCAATAAATAAGCACTAATAAAATGCTAATTAATATTTAATTGTCTCATTATTAAACCCTAAAGGAGTCACTAAGACAATTCTCATTGATTTTGTTAATTAATTGCCTTTGTGAGCCAAGTAGATCTTGTGGATATTTATTTATTTAACCTTGCAGAGAGGGCAGTGGGTTCAACAAAAGAATGCACGAATAATAGGAAAAAAGCCAAAAAAAAAAAACGGAGACAAAAGCCAGAAAAGACACACGCAGAACAATTAAAGAAGCATTGATGATGTCTCTTTCATTCCTTGCCAGCTTTCAGTAAGCCTGTTTTCACTGTATTTATCCATTCTGTTTTGTAAGAGTTAATCAGCATTATTACCGTGGCTATAAACCTATTAATAAGGCAAATTAATTGCATATCTGACTGCAGCATAAAGAGTTAATGAACTGGCATAAATAAGACAGCCCACACTGTCCTGCCTGTCTGCAGATTAAAGTAGACATAATGCAGTGGATTTGTCTCTTTCCTCTTTCACTCACAGATTAGTGTGTATAGTGTCTTCCTGTTCTTCCACTGGGTTTCTCTTTTGTGAGGTTTGAGCCAATGCAGTGTTCTAAATGCACACCAACAGTATCTGTTCATCTACACAGGTCCTTGAGATATGTGTGATATGTTCACCGTACACATGCACTCTAATCACCTGACCACATTAACACTGATATTTTCCCCCATGCCTTGGCAAAACATTCTATTCACACGGCCTTTTTGACTCAATATTTCTGCAACGCTGACTATACAGTCACAGAAAAAAAAATATTACACCACCCTTGTTTTCTTCAATTTCTTGTTCATTTTAATGCCTGGTACAACTAAAGGTACACTTGTTTAGACAAACATTATGATAACAACAAAAATAGGACCAGTGGCCCTGTAGTTTACTGGCCAAAATAAAAGCTTTGGGAAATGTATCCAGATGCCATTTATTCTCACCCAGTTCTGTGTATTTATTCTATTACAGAAATAGCCCATGTTTTGGTCATATTCCAATCAGATCTGTAAAAAAATCAAATTCCAGCTTGATATCATTGAAACTTACTGATTTATTGGATCAATCCACTTCCTATCTGTTATAATGGGAAAATTTTTCAAAGTTGCACCAAATCCAGAATCAGATCTGGATCAAAATAATTGCAATACCTTGTGTTGACATCATCATACAGAAGCTGTATGCCAAGTTTGAAGTCAATCAAAACTGTAGTGTGGGAGAAAAAGACGATTGAAATTTTTCCCCATAAGAGCTCATGTTAAATTTTCCTTAAGTTCTCGGATCCAGAAGAAGATCCTGATCAGCATGTGGACATTATGTTTTGGTCATCTCCCCATCAGGGCTGGACTGTAGAAATTTACACTGGATATCATTTATATTTACTGAGTTACTGCATCAATCCACTTCCTACCTCTTATAATGGGGAAATTTTTCAAAGTCGCACCAAATCCAGAATCGGATCCAGATCCAAATAATTTCACTAACTTTTGTTGACATCATCATAAAGAAGCTGTATACCAAGTTTGAAGTCAATTGGAATTGTAGTTTCAGAGAAGAAGACAATTGAAATTTTTGTAACAGACGACGACAGACGCCGCCGCCGGATGCCACATGACAACAATAGCTTACGGCCTGTCGGCCGGTAAGCTAAAAAAAGATAGCTCATTAGACTTTAAGAGCTGATATCTAACCATTTTCCATGTTTTCTTGATAATCACCGAAATAACTTAAATTCTTACATCAGTGTTGGGGTCAGCTGACATTTCTAGTAATTGATAAAAATAAAAACTTACCAATAAAAAACATACGGTGAGTTAACAGAGACAATCACAGTCTATAAGACATGACAAACTGTGAGTCTGAAACTGCAGCACTGTGGTTCTGTTTATCTGTCAAATGTTCATTGTGGTCGCTTTCAGATGCTGCAGCTCTTTTATAATTCATAGTTTGAGTTCTTGTTTGTTCAGTATTAATTGTCAGCCTTGTAAATCACAGCTGGACTGACTGTACATATCCTGACCAAGGAAAATATAATTCTCCCTTTGTGCAGTAATCTACACCTGGCTTTACTGCCTCCGTCCATAATAATATACATGGTGTAGATTAAATGTCCTCTAAAATTAACTTTTATTTAAAACATTGTATTATAAATTATTACATAATCAAAAACAAATTAATTTTAGCCAAAAAAAAAATCTCCGTTTTGAATGTCTGGGGTCGCCAGAAATTTGTGGTGTTAAAATGGGGTCATGAGCCAAAAACAGTTGGGAACCACTGTCTTCCATCAGTATCTATGGCATTGTACTGACAAAAACAGTGCTTTTAGGCATTCCATGTTTTCTTTTCTGTCTGTTTTAGTCACATGATACACCCAGGAGTTAGGACTTGATTGCATAACCATTGTTTTTGATGACTTTTGATGGTCTAATATTTTTTCCGTGACTATAAATGCTCAGACATACTTTTTTTTTTTTTTCTGGGCTCAGCTGGCTGACAGGCAGCTGTCTGTACTGATAAGGCAGCAGCCAACACCAACTGTACTCCCAGTCATCATTGTCCATTTTTCTAACACCTTTGCTTGTGTATCCTCTTTTATTTGGACATTTTACCAGGGAGTATCTCACACTACTTTTTTTTTTTTTTTCTACTTGTCTTGTCCAGCGTCCTAACAGCAGAATGGTAGTCTGGTTCCTTTTGGTGCTGAGCACATTTGCTTTGCCAAGGGTAACTTCATAAAGTATATGAAGCGCCCTTTGATATTCTACTGTGTTTATTATGAGTTTTGTTGAACCACATTTCGATGCCGGACCTGACATGGGGGGTGGGGGTGGGGGCGTAGAAGAAGGGGAGAGAACAAGAGAGAAGAAGGTGGCAAAGACCCTCACAAGAAAGTATCAACAATACAAACAGCAACAACCATGAAGACAATTATAATGGTCACAATAACTACAACCAGAACTGAGTAAACTGGGCAGAAGAGAGAAAAAAACAAAACAAAACAAACAAAACTACAAAAAAAAACCCAAAAAAACCACAACAATGAGATACATAAGACCTATGAAATGAAGAATATAAGAAAGCATGAAGAAAATGTCGTATACCACATTCGCACAAATAATACCTATAACAAATAATACCAGTAACAAATCCACACATCAGTTGTTCACATTCATCTGCTGTGACAGAGTGAACCAGGCAAACAGACTGAGGTGAAGAACACAGACATGCAACCGCAACTGCCCCCCCCCTCCAAGGATCAGGGACCGACCAAGAGGGCCCCAAGGCCCGGCCATCCAGCAGACACCACAGAGAGGGGGGATCCCCCCCCGAGAGGCAACAGTGTGCCCGCCCCGAAGATGATCGAGGGAGGCCCCCACCAGAGGCCCCACAGCAGCCGAGCACAGGCCCCAGGAGGCCAGGGACGCCAGCCGCCACCCCCCCGCCGGGGGCCGGCCGGCCACCCAGGGGCAGGCAAGGCGCCGGTCCCTGAGCCCCATGAGCCCAGGAGCCACCCGTCTCCCTGGCAGGGGTCCCACCCAGCACACCGGGCGGCCAGGCCGGCCCAGACCGCCACCCGCTGCAGGCCAGTGCGCACCCCGATGCCACAGCCAAGCGCCCTGGGGGCCCGGAGGCCCACCCCCCATCCCACCAAGCCCAACCCCCAAACCCCACACACACCCCAGTCCCCCACTCACCCACACAAGCATATGCACACACACCCACTGACTCCCAGACATACACACCACCCATCCCACATGTTCGACCATTCACACACACACACACACAAACACCTCCACCCATGCCCATACACCCACCTACCCACATGCACGCCCACACGTACACATCTACATGTACACACATACCCACACATGTACCCACACCCATCAGCAGCCCCTCCCACCCACCTGCACACACCAGACACGAGTATCCGGAGTGCCGCCCCCCCCAGCAGCGAGCAGCACCGCTGTGAGTCCCCCCAAGGCGCGGCACCCGAGCGCAGCCCCAGCACCAACCGCAGCCCAGGGCGGCAACACCAGTCGCCAGGAACCCCACCGCGGTCCACCACCCCGCCAGCAACCGCCACACCCCCGATGCCCACATACAAACATCTTTCCCGGTCCCAACACGACCTGCAGCGGGCGAGAGCGGCTAGCCCAGCCCCCCCCCCCCCCCCGACCACAATCCCCATGCACACACATCATTCATCAGAGGGCAGCAACCCCCCAGCAATGCAGCCAGGTGAGCCCCAAGCCAATGTTCCAGCCCCCCGCCCCAGACGGCATCCAGGAAACAGGGGTCTGGGAAGACCCCCCCTCCCCCTCGCCTCCCCACCTATCAGTGTTTTGAAGTGTGAGGTGTGTATGCAAGCAATTAAAATTGAGGAGCATAACTGCGAACCACTGAGGGTGACACCACACAGGCAGCCCCACCCACCGGCACGGCACCGCCCACCAGGCACCACGCAGCCCGCCCCCCAAAAGTGAATGTGTGGTGTTAGATTTTCTGTGCGTTGTGTTGTGGGTGGGTGTAATTAAAATTGAAGAGTTAGCCACCCCAGGGTACCACAGAGGGAGGCCGTTTTAGTGACCCCCCTGCCGTACCCCCTCGGGATGTGCACCCTCCCCAAGACCCTACGTGCTTTGCGTGAGGGGGGTGGGGAGGCGAGGGGTTGGGGATAGTATGACTGGGAGGAAGTTTCCTCCCAGAAGACGAGCCAGCCGGCATTCGGCACCCCCGTTCCCCAGTACCCGTCCCCAGGCAGGGACCACCAAGGAGCAGGGTAGCCCAGAGACCCCGGGCACCCAACGACCGCAGCCAGAAAGCCACCACCCCCCCAGAGGCCACTCACACACTCAATCATCCTATGCAGTCGAGGGAGCAAATGCTCAGACATACTGGTGTATAGAACTACAAACTGTGGACAACATGGATCAGATAATAATTGGACTCAGTCAATGTAGAGGCTACAGGCTGTCATGAAGTTCAGCAGCAATGACAAGTTATCTTAAAAACTTAAAGGCAGAGCATGTCACATCGAAAAACACTGTAGTTTTCAACAGTATGTGTGCAAGAACAAAGGCATTAAAGTAAAGAAAGGGTGTTGTGCAGCCCGTGTGTTCTGACAGGTATAGAATATATGCTTCTAGTGTTTGTGCAGAGACTTGTCTGAATGACCAAAGCCAGCATCTGCATTCTTTATAAGAGGTAACAACCTCTGGAATTCAAATGGACACTGACGCTGAAGCTCCACTCTTTACTGCACAATAATCATCTGCACAGTACAGTATTCATGAGGAAATTCACTTTGGACAGAATGGAATTTGTCAGCTGCAATGTTGGGCAGTCTTGAGAGGCACTGAATGGACTTAAAGGCATATGTCCAACACTTTGCTCGTCCTGCAGAGACACTGTTCTCTGCCTGGACTGTATATTTTCCTTTTGTTTTGCTGTTTTTAACACATTTTTAGGCAAGTTAAGAGAAGGGAATTATAATTTAAGAGGGATGTTTGTGTTTGAAACATGTAAAGTAAGAACACATGTTAAAGGTGGGGTATGAGATCTTAGAAAAATGGTTCGAGCAAGTGACATTTTGAAAATACTCAATTCAGAAGTCCAAACCCCTTTCTTCAGGCATCCCTCCGAAGCCATGCCTCCAGAGTACTGGCACGCACAATGCTTGTTCCCGAGGGTTCACAAGTGCTGCACACCAACAATTGGCCGGCTGAGGCTCCGGCTCCGTCCCCAGCTCCAGCCCTGTATGGCCCCGGCTCCAGCTCTGACACCACCTGAGGCTCAAGCTCTGGCTTGGGCCCCGGCCCCGGCCCCGGCCCCGGCCCCGGCCCCGGCCCCGGCCCCGGCCCCGGCCCCGGCCCCGGCCCCGGCTACGGCCCGAGCTCCTACCCTGGCTGAGGCTCTGGCTATTATGGGGGGAAAATTTCAATCGTCTTTTTCTCTGAAACTCCAGTTCTGATTGACTTCAAACTTGGCATACAGCTTCTTTATGATGATGTCAACACAAGGTATTAAAATTATTTCGATCCAGATCTGATTCTGGATTTGATGCGACTTTGACAAATTTTCCCATTATAACAGATAGGAAGTGGATTGATCCAATATCAATGACATCAAGTTGGAATTTGAATTTTTTCCAGATCTGATTGTAATATGACCAAAACATGGACTATTTCTGTAATATAACAAATACACAGAACTGGGTGATAATAAATGGCATCTGGATACATTTCCCAAAGCTTTTAATTTGGCTAGTAAGATACAGGACCATTGGTCCTATTTTTCCAATTGTGTTCATTGTATGTTCTTTATAAGTATGTGTTTTGTACATAACTGAAATAAAAAAATATTAATTCATTCATTCATTCATTCATCCATCAACAGGGAGTTTATATGTCATAGATGTGTATAAAAACAAAGCCACTCCAGTTCCAGTTCCGGTTCCAGTTGGCTCTCTCCTGTTTCTGCTCTTACTTGTCAGTTCTGTCTCAGAGACTGAACTCATCCATCGTTCTTCATCCATCCAGTGTTTTCAATGTGCACCTTTAAGGTTATTTTTATTTAATATATTTTAGATATATTACTATTAAAGGAAAAAAAAGAAAAATTATAAGCAGATTTATAAACAGTACTGACACAAGTTTTAGTAGTGACACAATTTTAACAGCCCTTAACATCCCTAATTTCATCACAACATTGTCATGTGAATCTGTCTCCCAAATGTGTGAATCTCTGACCATTGACTTCCAAATATAAACTATCCCTATTTATCTGTAAGATCTAACCAAATTGAAAGAAACCATCTTCATGACACAAAGAAATAATTAACATGTGAATTAGAATGTGACACCATCATTTCTTAAACTCTTTGTTTTCCACACAGATACATAAAAAATGGAGTCCTTCACTTAACAAAAGTTTGTTTTTTTATCTCTTCTTTAATGACATAAAACACTGTTTATGTTTGGATGCCCCATCGAAAAGAAATATCAGCATTAGGCATATGGACACCGTATACAAGTTGTTGAATATGGGTGGAGAACATAAACACATAGTATACATGATGTGAAATCATGGTAAAGATAAACAGAACAGAAGATACAGAAGGTGACAGCCATCTCCAATCTAACGTGTACATGCTGAAAATGGCAAGTTTGGACAAAGATTTGAGTTTGGTCATATCACCGCCAGCTTTGCCTTTGTAATGTTTGGTGTAAATTTGGTCATTTTAATGCTAACCTAAACTGATGTTCCATAAAAAATAAGTTTGCCGGTCAACTTTGTAAAAGAACTATTAGTCCAACCTGGATTTAGTGCTACACTGTAAGCCCAGACTTTGTATTTACTAAAATGCTTTAAATACAAATACAGATTTGATGAAAAGTTGGTGACGAAAGTCTCCCGCAGCTTTAATGTTTTGTAGATGGAAGTAACCAGACCAGGTGAGGTTATTCATGTGGGATTCTAAAGACAGTGTGCTGTCGAGGATGACCACCAGACTTTTAAGCCGGAGGGAAGGGGAAGCTGAGGAGCTGTCAATTATGAGAGAGAAAGTGTCAGCATTGGATATACTGCATAAGAAGGATTTCTATTTTGTTGTTGTTGTTCTTGTTTTAGGAAGTTTGACGTTAACCAGGATTTTATTTCAGATAAGGAGGCAGTGAGGAAAGAGGGTTGGACTGTGGAGTTTGGTTTACTGAGTAGAGGTAGAACTGGATGTCATCCGCAAAGCAATGAAAATGGATATTGAATTTACAGAAGATATTACCAAGGGGGAGGAGGTAAAGGATGAATAGAAGGAGCACCAGGACAGAGCCCTGGGGCACACCTGTAGTGACTAGAGAGAGATCAGGTCTGAAATATTTGAGCTGAGAGTGGAACCAGTCGAGGGAGCAGTGGGTGAAGCCAGTAAAGGAGAGTCTACTGAGGAGGATGCAGTGTGAGGTGGGGTCAAAGGTCACACTCAGATCAAGGAGGATGAGGATGGAAGGTAGTCTGGAGTCATCCGCTATGAGAAGATCATTAGTGGGTTTGATGAGGGCAGTTTTTGTTCTGTGATAGGGGCAGAAACCAGACCAGAAAGGCTCATACAGACTGTTCAGTGTTAAATGTGCATGAAGTTGAGTCAAACGTCTGTTGTTGAAAAATTGCAGAAAGGAAACAGACCCAGAGTGTATGAGGCTGTTTTTTTTCTCCTAAATTGAGGGTTACTGGACAAGAGGCTGCCCGCTTAGAAAAGAGAGAGAAGAGTTTGTCAAAAGCCTTTTATCTGTTTTGTTGGACTGATGTATGACTACTTAAAAAGCAATGGAAAAAGGACAAACTGATCACTTGTGAAGGGCATCCCGAAACTTCAGCGTTTGTATCACTATCAGAGAGAGCGTCAGGGCTTTTTGTCTGTAGGAGTGGATAGTGTATTGGCAACGGACCTGGTGAGTGATCGACACTTCAGTGGCACTGCTGCAATTTAGAAAATAACAGCAGACCAGTCAAACATTTGGTTTTCAGCCAGAGAACACTCCTGGGAATGAGAAGATCTAGACTTTCATAAGTCTGCCATATCCGACTCCTCAGAGGTTTTATTCATTGTAAACTCTTTGTCCTTCAAGTACATTCTGCAGAGTGTTGCATTGCATAAGTCTGTTTAAGTTCTATTCTTGAAATCCAGTGTCTTTTACTCTTACATGTCTTTTATACTGTGTTGTTGTATTGTGCACAGTGTTGGGAATAACGGCGTTACTAACACCACTATCATTTTCCAGTAACAGGTAATCTAATGAATTACTATTTGAAATGTTACAACACTGTTACCGTTACCGACAGTAAAATGCGGTGCGTTACTTTGCACTGATATCTAACAGCTGTTATCTGTCCTGCCTCACTCAGCCAGGTACTAGAGGTGTGACGTTCGCGGACGAGTCGAGTCTTTTGAACGGCTCTGTTAAGTGATAAGAACCGATTCGTTTACGAGCCGTTCTTCTATTCAAATTGTCCACACTGCCTTCATGCTTCACCTGTGTGTCCATGAGTCTGCCTTCATGTGAACGACTAATGACAGCTGCGAGTTTGAGTTGTCCACAGCACACGCCATTCACTTGAACGCATCTTTGTGCACAGCTAATTTAGGGGAGGAGTTATCAGGGAGGAGCGACTGAAAAAAGAGGAGACGCGGGACTAACTGGAGGAGCATCTTCTTCCTCTTCATGCAGACCCCCTTATGTGGTGGAAAAGCCGGGCCCTGGTGGACCCCAGCCAGGACCTGGTGGACCCCAGCCTCACCAAAATCATGGTATAGAAGCTCTGTTTAGTGGGAACGTCATGTCCATCTGAATGAGTATTTTATCTAAGACGGGACTAATATAATCACAGAGAAGTCGCCTCAAAACGCAAAAGTTCGATCACTTGTCTTCCTTAACTCAAATTTGCCAAAGGATGAGAAGGAGAGGCAGTAGAACCCACAAAGGATGACACTGCTTTATTATTTCAGGGACATCTTTAATTTTGTTCACACACCAATAAATATGAAGTTAAATGACGGACTGTCTCTACTGTTCTACTCTATGCAACGGACCCATGAAACACGCTCAAAAATCAGTTTTCTTTTACATATTTGAAGGTTTTTCAAAAAAGTAACGCAAAAATTACTTTCCCTGGTAACTGATTACTTTTCTGAAGGAGTAATTCTGTTACTAATTCAATTACTTTTTGGGGTAAGTAACTAGTTACTATAACTAATTACTTTTTAAAGTAATTTGCCCAACACTGATTGTGCATCCTCTGGACATGTTTATGGCAAAAATGCACAAAAACACTGCGACCACATCATCATACATCAATTGGTGGTGATTAGAGTCTTGAATATGTCAAAGATACGTCAGTCATATGGCTCCATAACATTAACTCAACAAGAAAAGCACTCAGAGAGCACAGACCTCTGCAAAGACAGATCCCCCCCCCCCCCCCCCCCCCCCCCGTGACTATTTTTATAATTTCCACATACATTACAAGACACTGCCAGCAACAGTTACAGTGAGTCCCCAATCTCAGGTCCAATGTGGTCTCCAGGGTCTGTAACGTCCAATGTGGTCTCCAGGGTCTGTAAGGTCCAATGTGGTCTCCAGGGTCTGTAAGGTCCAATGTGGTCTTCAGGGTTTGTAAGGTCCAATGTGGTCTCCAGGGCCTGTAAGGTCCAGTGTGGTCTCCAGGGTCTGTAAGGTCCACCTGTGAATGAACAGTGAGTGGACCTGTTTGGTTCGGTTCCATGCAGTAATGGAACTAATGTAAGGAATGATGTTCAAAGGGATCGTGTGGATGTGGACAGGGGTCTGGATCAGCACACATGTTGGTCTAATGTTCTAAAAGTGATGTTCTAATGTTCTAAAATACATGATCCTTTCACCTTACATGTGTTTTTTTCTTGTATTTTTTATATAAACTTCTTCTTGTTTTTTCTTTTGTTTTTTTGTTGTTTTTTTTTTTGCCATTTTTGGGTAAGGAACCAAATATGGTAACTTCATTGAACTTGATTTTCTACATAATAAAAAGTTTAGATAAATTCCACAACAGTAATACATTCTTGTTATGTCCTCCAATATCACGCTAAGGTTGAAAATTTGAATTTCAGAGTATTTCTGTGAGTGCTCTATTGAGGGTTAAGTCATGCACTATGTGGACAGAAGTATGTGGACACGTTAAATTCAGGTGTTTCTTTTCTAACAGGAGTCTGGAATACAAAACTATAATGACTAATGTCATCATATAGTTCCAAGGTCTGTTTAACTTTAACTGTTGTCAGTGGTGGTGCACACACTCCAGTTCTTTGCCTGATAGTGTCGTATGAATTACTGCATGACCTTTTCCAGAAGAAAATAACTTGTCATTGTTAATTCCCAGCAGTTAGCTCATCATAGATACTGAAATACTGAAATGTAGCATTTTATTATGTTAATAGTACTCTGCTATTAAATGATTTCTTATTCCATTGCCCTTATTTTATGCTAAATCCCTTATTCTCCCCTCGACATTTGTGTTAGCGACTGTAACAACATCAAACAGAAATTAGAAGCTGCCCCCTTATTTATTTATAGAGGGTATGCACATACGTCACTTCCCCCCTGAGCCACGCCCCTCTAAGTCAGACTGAGTGTCAAAAACTAACCTGCTCAACATGACGTAGTATAGCAGTAAACACAGCAACACCGGGAAAATGTGAAATCTGAAATTAAATTAAGGACAATTGGACTGGACATGGATCTGTACGAGCTACCAAAAAACAAGTGGTCCATGAACACTGACATGTGGACACAAATGGAGGATCCTGACCTGATCCAGGGTGGAGGGGATCAGCGCTATTTTTACCTGAAACAAATATACATGGTTTCATCATCACTGACAACCAGGGTCCAAAACTAGGGCCCAGAACCAGCTGATCCAAAGTGCATTTCCAGTAGACCGTGGACTGACCCCAGTGAATATATGCAGGATCTACTGGGACTGAGCAGATTTACTGAGTCTAGTTCAGATCCAGTACTTTATACAACACATATACTACTGCTGTGGACCAGCAGAGGATGACTTTATTCTGGTAAATTATGATATTTTTCCACCTGTTTTTAAATGATGACATTATTCTTGTGATATGATGGCTTTGTCAGAATATGATGACTTTAATCTCATAAACGAATGACATTTTTGTTAAATTATGAGTTTTTTTTATAACTACGACTTTATTCTCATAACATTGTGATTCTTTTTGTATTCGACTTTATTCTCATAAAATTTGTTTTATATCGATATTTTATGACTTTATACTCGTAGTGACCAGTGTTTTTATTTTCTTATGTGGTCCTAATACTCTGTCGTAGCTTTATTTTCCAGTTCCCCTGTATTTGTAAAACTAGGTTAGCCTCAGTTTAAGTTAGTTTACTAATCATGTAGGAGCACAAGGTTCAGAATCACAAAATGAAGACAAAAACCATGAAAGATCTGATCATGAAACCAAGAGCTGCACTAAGAAGGAACGTTAGCCAAAACAATATGTAATTTCAGGTCTGATTTGACCCAAAAATTTAGCATAAATTAATGTTAGCTGACACCAAACAGGATCCACAGATCTAGGTTTGGTTTCCTGGATTTGTGCATCCATCTACTTCTCTTTTCTTTGTCTTTCGGTGTCTGTAAAACCATAGCTCCGACTGCTTTTCAAACCTGTTCATACAACCAATCGCACAACAGCTCTGCCCCATTTTTTATTAAATATTGTTCTTCAGTGTAGACAGTATTGAAGCCAACGCTGTCACTCATCTGCCTCTTTCTGCCACTCAGTGGGCGGAACCGCAGTGACTTCCGCTAGCGGTGACATCATGTGCATACCCTCTGTTTATGTTAATATTTATTTTATTCAAGAAAGGAAAAAAAATATAATGCATTTTAGATACAGTGTCTTGAATTGTTTTTCTTAGTTTAACCAACCGAATCCCCTCCCTCCCACCCTTCCCACATACATACAAACTACCACTAAACATAAAACAAAACAAAAACCAAAAAAAAAAAAAAGGAGGGGGAGGGGGTGAGCACAATTTTATAAATCATGGTATGGGTAAAGAAATTGGGTAAGAAACTGCCTCCTTATAAATAAAGGCTTATATATGCTTGTTGATGTATTGCATAACCCTAGTTCAGGGCTGAGGTTCTGTGAAAACAATGGATACAGAAAGGTTCAAAAGTCAGATGGAATTTCTCTCCAGTGTGGTGGTCATCCCTGGTAACAGAGTCAGCAGGGACTAGCTAAATGACTTGTGGACCCTAACCCTCGCTCAGTCCAATCACTGCTAGCAACCTAAAGGCCTCTTGGGAACACAAGCAGAAACTGTTTGTGTTGCATTTTAAGAAAACATTCTTTCCAATTGTGTGCCAGAACATGCCATTAGTCAGTGCAGCTATAGGCAAATACACATACAGCAGTTGAAAAGGCATTTGAATAATTTAATAAAGCACCGTTTTGCCGTCCCCGTTCAGGAATGGAGGGCCTGTCTGGTGCTCAGCTGCGTGCAGTTCGGCTCTGTGTAATGGGACTAACAACTCAGATAAACCTAAACTGGAAATATAATGAGAAACAATTCATCATACAATAGAGCGAGCCTGCAACACAATATAATCTATTGACCGCAGCAGTGTTGTATCAGATGCTTTTAGGAAACATATTGCTTTCCTTGTAAGAATAATGATACCTGTTTCTCTGCTTGTGTGCAACTGGCAGATATATTTCATGCTTTTCTGTGAGGAAATAGACATATTTAAGGATGTAGTGGAATAATGCACTCAATAATACGGCAATCTTTTTTTTAGATAATGCTAGCAGACATCTTTATGTGTCAAACTCATAGTGTTAAACCAAATACTGAGGGCAGGTAGACTATGATTGGGGGGTTATACTCATTTGTCTGAATTAGATAAAAATAAATCTGTCAGCCTGAATGAGCGATTGTCTACATTTGAACGAATAGCACCTCTATAGGCGGCACAGGGAACTGATATAAAATGCCACTGATAAGTTCAAATGCTGAGGGTGTTTTCTGCATTTAGACCATGACAATGCCATGCACAAACACACCTGGGTAAAGATTAGGAAATAAAAGGACTATACTGGGTTATACAGGGTATAAAAGTTAGATGTATTAAGACTAGAAGACCATTACAGTATGGACAGAAATACAGACAGAATGAGGAAAGAGGACAGACAGAACTACAGACTAGGGATGCACCAATATCACTTTTTTCCAGACCGAGTACGAGTACAAGTACTTACATTTGAGTACTTGCCGATACCGAGTACCGATACGAGTACTTAATAATCCCATTCTAGTTCTTAGTTCCTTTTGTAAATGTGCTTTATTGTCGTCATTAGTCTGACTGGAACAAAGTGCTGCTACTGACATTTAATGTGTTGGAATGAGTGTTTGTCAGTTAATCCACCAGGAGGTGCTGCTCTTAAAAAAACATACTGGACAAATACCACGAAGAAGAGTAAAGTTTTTGAGAAGAAGAAGAAAGTCAGCAATAACAAACATGGAGATGACAGAGGCAACACTACTGTGATACTAATGTTGCAGCATTTTCTCAGGTAAGGTTTAAAAGTTTAGCTTCAGCAGGAAGAGAAAAGAGAAATGAGTGATAAGTTTCGTTTTCACTTCTGCTGGCGGGGGTCCGCACCGCTCCGTACACCCACTGGTATTCTCATTCTGGGTACGCATCTGCCAGCACCTGGTAAACGGATGGAATGTACGCAGGGGACGGACAGAATGCTGCATCTGTATCTGTCTGTGTCTATAACGGTACTGTCAGTCAGCCTTACTTTTATCACCATCATTTATTTGGTTCAATCTCCACACTCTTCACACTCCACACACATTATTCCACCGCTGCGTACCTGCTGCACTGAACTGTGAATGTCACACGGCCGGAAGTGGTATCGGTGCAGTTGTATCGGACATCTTTTACGAGTATGAGTACGAGTACACACACTGAGTATCGGAGCCGATGCTGACAGTTGTATCGGTATCAGTGCATCCCTGCTACAGACATAATAAAGACAGAGGACGGATGGAAATACAGACAGAATGAAGACAGAGGATGAACAGAACACTCCATCCATATACATATAAGTATTTATTTTTACCTCCGCCAGTAGGTATTGTGATCACTTTGCTTTGTGTTTGTTTGTGTGTTTGTTTGCATGTTGTTTGTTTGTTAGCAGGATAACTCAAAAAGTTATGGATGGATTTTCATGAAATTTTCAGGAAATGTTGATACTGGCACAAGGAAGAAATGATTCAATTTTGGTGGGGATTGGGGCGGGGGGGGGGGGGGGGTCTGTCTTGGCGGAGGTCTGCACTCTCCGAGTGCTTTTCTTGTTATAAATGGGCTTTAATGCTTATATTATAAAAGGGAAATGGACTCTGTGTGTATTTGTGTGTGTGTGTGTGTGTGTGTGTGTGTGTGTGTGTGTGTGTGTGTGTGTCTCGGGCATCACTCAAAATCCGTACAGAGCTGACTGCTGCAGTTTGGCATACGTATGTACTTTTGGTCAAGAAAGAGACTAGCAAAAACGGTAAGTTGATAGGACCAATATTTTGGGGATATTAGTAATTTTGGAATACAATAGCCTTACAGTCACGTTGCTATGGCCATGATGGTTGACAGGAAGCACAGTACCCACGCTGTACGATGGGAAATGAAGTTAGAAACAGGAACAACATATTTACTAAATAAGTAAGTGAGGTTTATTTATAAAGCACTTTAACACATAAAAATCCCAAAGTGCTGTCCATAAAATGGATGTAATAAAACAACATAAGAATAATTCCATAAAATAAATAAAAAGGATAAATCCATCAACCAAAAGCTTTCCTAAATGAAACAATAATAACAATTCACTAACTTCAGTCCCTAGATTTCATTATTAATATCGTAATTGTCATTTAAATTTAAAAGAATGATTTACCAAATAATTTTTATTTCACTACTTATAAAATTTAGACTTTAGCTGCCATAAAAGGCATTGATGTTCATTTGCGTAATTTTATGTTTGTTTACATGTTTTCTGTTTTATAATTTATTTTTGTGACTTTGTTTAATGGGTAGGAACTTTGTTCATGGTCTGTGTTGCACTGGGACACTTTTAGTTGTCACAGCGTTTTGACCCCATGAAGACCATAATGAGACGTTTTTGCTGCGCTCATCAGATAATATAAATGACTTCTGTCAGATAATATAAATGACTTCTGTCAGATAGTATAAATGACTTCTATGAGACAAAACAGAGTTTGCATCGTTCATTTCCCTGAAGGAGTTTGTGTTTGCCGTTTTCACCCCCTCTTGGTTTTGTGCTGCCAGCGAGGTATGTTTATTTATGTTATATTGTGTCGCACATATTGGTATCAGTCAATGTGTATGTGTGTTTTATTGTGTACTTATGTGTGTGTTGCTTAGTTCGACGGTGGAATTGCCGGTGTTAAGCTCTGACGAATAAATCTATCAGTAATGAAGAACTTTGGCGTGGTGTATTTCCTGGAGGGAGTGACATAGACTAACATCTTTTCCCACTAGTCAGCCGTCCTCAGCGTAAAAACGACCACCTCTAGAACCCGTGGTCCCCACAGGTCACCTTGGTAGTTTTATGTTATTAGTGGAACCAATGTTTTTATCAGCCGCAAAATTAAGGAAACAAAACTTTAACTGAGGAAAACTCTACAGAATATTTTTTTTGTCCTTGATTTGAGTTGATTAATTAATAGTTTCATCTCTCTACAGTATAAATCAGCTGTGTATCAGATAAACCACCACACAGGATGACAGAGTTGATGTACATCTCTCATAACCTTTGTGGCTCTTCTCTCAGCTCACATCGTAGGTTTGATCGGTTTCTGTCCCCTTTAGGTCCTGTCTTGGAACACTACGGAGTCCCCCGGTGATGTAACTGTGTGATAAAGCTGAACAATTAAACAGGAGTGTGAGACCAGAGGAGAGGCGGGAGGCTCCGATGAGAACCCAGTGACAGCAGCTTTAATCACAAGAGCACAAGCATTTGTTCTGTCAGCACAAAATATGGTGTTCTGGAGGAAGTACCTGACAGACGCCAAACCAACCGAGGCTCTGTGGACACTGGCTGTGAATGTGAGCATGGACTAAGAGACTTTTTTCAGTTTAGTATCCCCTGAAATAGATTTTTTAGCCAAGTCTGCCCTTGATACAATGGCCAAACTTTTGAGGTTCTGCCCTGGCCTTCTGTGCTGCTCCATGTGTGTTGTCTGCAGTATCGTCGCTTCACTTTAACCACTTTATACCACACTTTTATGATTCGATACGATACCGGAAAATGAAGAGAAAAACTAAATGAATAAACTAATAAATAAATAAATAACCTCAGTAACTGGTCCAGAGTGTCTCTTTTGAGTCACTGTAACCGGTCCCCAAGCCTGGCTAAAGGAGGATGGTTGGAACTGGGCCATTAAATAAAACTGGACTTGACATCATCATAATAATAATAATAATAATAATAATAATAATACATCACACTTATATATCAATTTTTTGGACACTCAAAGACGCTTCACAAACAAACAAAAGGAACAGAAAGAAAAAAAGCGGCTTTAGAAAATCCAAGATTGAACAGGTGAGTTTTGAGTAGTGATTTGAAGTTTTGTATTGAGTCCAAGTTCCTGATGTTTTGTGGGAGTGAGTTCCATAGAAGAGTATAGCTCATTTGTAGTTCTAAACATATTTACAGTGCTTTTATTAACTTACCGACCGACAGGCTGTAAGCTATTGTCGTCTGTCGTCGTCTGTTACAAAAATTTCAATTGTCTTCTTCTCCGAAACTACAATTCCGATTGACTTCAAACTTGGTATACAGCTTCTTTATGATCATGTCAACAGAAGTTAGTGAAATTATGTGGATCCGGATCTGATTCTGGATTTGGTGCCACTTTGAAAAATGTCCCCATTATAAGAGATAGGAAGTGGATCGATGCAATAACTCAGTAAATATAAATGATATCCAGTGTAAATTTCTACAGTCCAGCCCTGATGGGGAGATGACCAAAACATAATGTCCACATGCTGATCAGGATCTTCTTCTGGATCTGGGAATTTACGGAAAATTTAACATGGGCTCTTATGGGGGAAAAATTTCAATCGTCTTTTTCTCCAAAACTCCAGTTCTGATTGACTTCAAACTTGGTATACAGCTTCTGTGTGATGATTTCAACACAAGGTATTGACGTTATTTCAATCCATATCTGATTCTGGATTTGGTGCCACTTTGAAAATTTTTCCCATTATAACAGATAGGAAGTGGATTGATCCAATAAATCAGTATCAATGATATCAAGTTGGAATTAGAATTATTTACAGATCTGATTGGAATATGACCAAAACATGGGCTATTTCTGTAATATAATAAATACACAGAACTGGGTGAGAATAAATGGCATCTGGATACATTTCCCAAAGCTTTATTTTGGCCGGTAAGCTACAGGGCCATTGGTCCTACTTTTATTTTCACGTTTTGTCTCTAGTACAATGTTATTCCGCCCTCCTACATCATTCATTACAATTACATGAACATCTACTATTATATAAATTAGGTGATGACGTATTTAGTAACTTCTACTGATGTTTAGGACAGAAAATAGGTACTTTCCTCACTGGTTCCACCCCTTCCAGTGTTCACCTTGGGACTTAACTTGGAAAAGATTATCAATGGCTGTCAGTGGAGAGGGACAAATAATTATTTAATCCCTGTTTGAATCGTGCTACCGTTTACACATATGTCTGTCAATTTATATGGACATTTCACAAACCAAGAAAGTCATTTCATTAGGATGCTTAAACATACCTGACCTACATGTTATGAAAAACAGCTTTGACAGGTCAGCTGAAGTACTGGACAGAAAACAGATGCTAGTTCTAAGATTAAGATGAAGATTCTTTATTTTGTCAGTATCACATGCACCACTCACCAGAACTGACCTTCTGCGTCACTAGAACAACACACAACAAACTACAGACTAGGAGCTGACATATCAGGTGCCTGGGGGGTAAATGGATAGTTTAAGTGCCTTGCTCAGGAGCACATCAGCCAAAAATTCTCTGCCAGTCCAGGGAATTGAACCAGTCACCCTTTAGTCACAAGCCAAATCTCCAGCCTTCTAGGTCAGTGATTAACTGGTGGGTAGTGACCCAAAAGTGGGTCTCAAACTGGTTTTCAGTGGGTCATGGGCCTTTGTCTGGGTAAATAATAATATCATTAAACCAATCCTGTGCTTTATTTTTTCGAAGTGTCTACTTACAGTACTGTGGCACAAAATATGGGTATGTCTGTTACCACAGAGCCAGTCAGTGCCCTCATTTTATCATGTGTAGACTGGTAACTTATGTCCCAAAAAAGTACTAAAGCAATCAAATAGCGAATAGGTCAACCTGAGACACAGTGGATGTTTAGCTTACTTGGTAACATATGGGACTGCAATATGGAAGGCTTGGGTTTGATTCCTGGTTGGAATAGATTTTTTTTTTTTTTTTTTTAATTTTTCAAAAGATTTTCTAAGGGAGGGGGGGTCGTGGTAGGGTGCCGGTAGGTAAATCTGACATTGATATAAATCAGCCTCTGGGACAATGTTCAAAGTGCAGAATTCCACAGGACCACAGCACTCAATACACAGAACTGACACAGAACTGAAGTCACACAGCACACCGCTGCATCTAACATGTAGCTCCACCCACCTTCTCTGGCCTCCAGAGCAAAGACACCATAAAACAGCACATAGAGTATGTAGAACAATAATTCCTATTTTATACTATATACCATCACTAATTTATGGTTTTTTCCATCAGTTGCCACAGTACTGTTGTAGCAAAACACACAAAAGAATGAACTGAAGTATACTCCATATATCCCCACAGTACTGTGGCAACAAAAAGAGAATGAGTTCATGGAACAGTATCCATGACTGGCTCCAGTACAAATGCAAACATTTGATTGGTCTGTGGCAATAGACAAACCCATATTTGGTGCCACAGTACTGTGGCAGTAGACGTTGCCTTATTTTTTATGGAGCTGAGCGCCATCCATTCACACTCCCCAACAGTAGGTGGCAGTAATGCACTGTTAGGATAATTAACATCAGACATTTCACAGCATAAAAGAAGACCCAAAGTTTTCCATTCATATCAGGGAGAAACTCAGTGTGTTTAATTCTTGAATAAGTGACTGAATGAACTTTTAAATTTTAACTGAGTGAACTCTAGCTTTGGTTCAAATGGACCCAATTTAGTGTTAACCCTGTAAAGCCTGAACCATTAAATCATTGACAGAAAATTCCAGTTCATTGAAACTGGAGCCTTTATTGGTCCTTCTGAACAACCAAAAAAAACATTTTTTTCAAATATCAATTTCCATGTATGAGTTTCAATTTTGTATCATATTTGATACATTAGGTCTCAATGCTCAAATGTTATTATTTTTGAACAAACAAAAACATACCACAAATATGTCTAACAAATTATTAATTCCTTTTCAAAATTGGTAAAGTTCTGCCTCCTTCCTCATTAATGACAGTCTTGTAGTGTCACTGGAAAGGCCTCTGGTGAATGAATGAATGAACTCCCCCTGGTGGATTATCTGTGTATTTCATGTATCTAATTGTTTACATCAGGTTTGTCAAGAAAAAAAATATCACACTAATCATGTAGAGGGCTTCAGAAGTCATGTAGTAAATATGATACGTTTGGCGCTAAAGGGTTAAAGGGAATATTTCCATATTCATCATCGCCACCTGTTGGTCAGTTTGGTTCATCATTAAACTGGTCTTCTGTGTTTTCATACTGTGATATTCTGTATTATTTCAGGTTCAAAACAAACCATCATTATATGAAACACATTTGAGAAGTTTAACTTTTATTCATTTGGGTCTTGTCATTGAGGGGTGATAGAGGGTCCTGAAGTCCGACCAGTTGAGAACCACCATGCCCCCCCCCCCCCCCAAACCTCTTATATTCCAGTGCGTGCTCTATTCTCCCTCTGAATCCTTTCCTTTAATGAACTTTAACGAATATAACCTTGATGTGAGCTGTTGTATTTCTCGATGTGCAACCCACAGTCGGGGGGAAAGGTGGCAGCATACAAATAAGTTAACCCTTTTACAAAAGCCACTAGTTTTTATAGGTCAAATTCTCTGCAGCGCATTGTGACTCATGCCCTGAATCACATAAAGCCCAACAGCCGATAATGGTGGCTTTCACTCTTTCCATCCCACCTCTGCTGGTCGCCAAGTACAGAAAGCAGCTTACAGACGACGGCTGCTAAAGGCTAGAGTGGCGAGCTATGGATTTTTCTCACTAATGGTAAAGACCTTCTACAATGGCAGCAGCAGAGCACATTGCAGAGGCTGTACACTTTATATTCATGAGATGAGCAAAGAATGTGGAAGAAAGGAAGAGGAAGGGAAAAAAAGAGGGTGAAGAGCAAGCAGGGAAACATCACTGGTCAAATGAACGCCTCAAAAAGTGCCCAGTTGCATCAAAAGTGAAGCTATCAGCTGAAGAAAGCAATGCAGATCAATGAACTAGCAGGAGTAGAGTGTGGGGTGGGAATGAGTAGGGGGAGCTATGGGCTGTGGTCACTGAGGGGTTTGGAGCTTCCATCAAGGATCAATACCACCCTAAACAAAAGCCGCAATCACAGTGGGAAAGGACAATGTGTCTGTCATGTGTTCATCTGAAATGACAGCAGGAGATGCAACTGAAAACCTCCCTGTGGTAAATCAGCATCTACCATGAAGGGAAGGCTGTAAAGGATGAGAAAAACAGCTCAAAACTTCATTCAAATCAATGATTTTTTTTATATAAATATCAAACAGAAGATGAGTTGAGACTATGAGCAGGTGAAAAACTGAATGAGACTTTAACCCTATAAAACCTGACCCATCATACACTAGCCACAAAATTCTATTTTATTTGGAATTAAGATGTTTATTAGACTTTTTACCAATATCCAAACAAAACATTTTGCCGTATCATTTCGTTTACAATATATTTTTGTATCACATTTGATACATTGAGTGTTTTATAAAGTACCTTATATACCTGCAATCTTAAATTTAAAAGTAGGGTAGGTGTTATTTTCCTGGAGCATTTTTACTATATTGCTTAAAATCCCCTTCATACGGAGCCCGGGAAGGGACATGAAGAGAAAAAAATTTATTGCGTTATAACGCAATAGTTCAAAAGTATTGCGTTATAACGCAAAAGTATTGCGTTATAACGCAATAGTTTTTGCGTTATAATGCAAAAGTATTGCGTTTAAACGCAAAAGTATTGCGTTATAACGCAATAGTTTTTGCATTGGGATCTGCATTCGGGATCGGACAGGTCGGTCAGGTCAGACACACCTGTACCTGCAGTCCTGTGCCCTATGCATGTGTAGTTCAGATGACCGTAACTCTGTCATTATTTGTCCGATCAGAAAAATTCCAACGGTTTCTGAAACCTGAGACTCTGTGCTTTATGGACATTCTCGGGTCAGTGCGAAAATTTCATGGGCACCTGTCCTAGAAGACGCAAAATAAGCCATTCGGTGACTGGGGACGCACACAGCAGAGCGGATTCATGGAGCGAAGAACCGGAGCGCATAACAGAGTGGATAACGGATTAGATCTAGTTTTGGAAAATGTAGGCAAGACGGATATCCCAAGTCCCATGACCCCCCTGGAGGTTTACGGATGGATTTGTGACCGAAGGAGCGACTGATGGAGCAACATCTGAAGAAGAAAGGTAAAGTTCACCCAGTTCCATTTAGTGGATTTTCTACATGACTGAAGCACTGTCTGCTTTTTTCTATGGAGTTTTTACTTGTTTCACTTTAGTATATGTGTAAACTGACGCTTATACTGCATCGTGGTTTTATAGAATAAAGTACGAACCGTGTAGAGTATGTGTTAGTTTGGAGTATGTTGGACCTTCTGTGCGTAAAAGTGCGCATGACGCTCTACAAAGTAAGAGCGCATACGCTGATGTTCGGTGACTTTTTTTCTTCAATAGTACAATTTGACCTTGTTTTGTTTGTCTAATACATTGTTCTATGTGTGTTATTTTTCCATGTGTCCACCGGTAGTTACATTCAAGGATGAAGAGAGAGAAGTCACGGTGATGCGCAAAGGCTCTGGTGATGAGAGCAGAGACTGAAGACAGTCCACACACAGATGAAGGACGGAGGAAGAGCCTGATGATGATCAGTCCAAACACCACAGACATTCAACACATCCACAGGAGGACGGACTTTTGGTGTGCACAGACTCTTTTCCATGTTCAGACTGGGCCATAGGAGCACTGCCTGGATCAGAGCTGTGAACTGACACAACTGTTTCTGCAGAACCACGAACATGAAGGCACTCTGCAGACACAGAACGGACAAATGCCCTGTGTGTGTGTGTGTGTGTGTGTGTGTGTGTGTGTGTGTGTGGTGTGTGTATGTGTGGGGGGGGACACACCTGTAGAGTTTGGATTTTTACCCTGTTTTTGCACAATAAAAGGCAAATACTCACACAGCTTGTTTTAAACAGTTTTTATACTTTTAAAGTTCATATTTAACTTTCAAATCTTGTATCCATGTCTAATTTCAGTGTTTTTCTGCTAAAACTAAAAAAAAAAAAAAAAATTATTCAGTTTTTGTGTTTTTTGTCATTTTAAATTGTTATTACAGTATTAAAACAAATAGTGATTGCAATATTGAACGTTCGAAGTGGTCTGCAAAAATTGACAAAACGACTCAAAGCATATTTTCCGACCTTTTTATGATCAAAATAAGAAAACCAGTCCAGGTGGACCATCTGAGGCTCAGGAGTATAAAGGATTTTAATACAATGCGCACATCCTCCTTCTCATGCGCAGATCATTCACACTTGGCGCACATACATCTGTATCCATGAAGCTGCACACAGACGTGAAGCTGGGCAAATAGGAATTTAATTCAAAAACCGTTGGAATTTTTCCGATCGGACTAATAATGAAAGAGTTATGGTCATACTACACAGGACAGGGGGGCGTGTCAGACCTGGCACGGTCGGACCCGAACTGGATTACAATGTATTATGTACGGACCTCAATCAAGAGAGAGCATACATGATTGCGTTATAACGCAAAAGTATTGCGTTATAACGCAATACTTTTGCGTTATATCGCAATAGTTTTTGCGTTATAACGCAATAGTTTTTGCGTTATAACGCAATACTTTTGCGTTATAACGCAATTTTTATTTTTTGCATGTCCCCTCCCGGGCTCCGTACCTTCACACCCCGACTGCAACCAATTAATTAAATGCTCTAACACAAAAATGAAAAAGTCATAGTCACCTGTGGAACGGACAGGACTGAAAAAACACCATCCAATCATTTTAAATGGCCCATCGAAATGATTGAACAGTGATATGTCTATCAAACTCAACTGCCATTTGCCCTGCCTGAGGCGTGGCTTTGGAGGGAAGTGTGAAGAAAGGGGTTTGGACTTTTGAATTTGTGTATTTTCAACATGTGGCTTGCTCCAACTGTTTTTCCAGGACCTCCTTCCCCACCTTTAATACACACATTTTTAACACAATTTAATTGTACTATACAGAATCAATTATCAAGTATCTATGCATTGTTTCAGTACATGTAATTATAAAAAAAACAAACAAACAAAAAAAACAACAGTATAAATGTTCTTAACATAACTTTTTGAAAATTTCCAAAGATTTTCCTACAAAAAGTGTGTGGATGATTTAATGATAGAGGCCATATTCAAAAAGGCCAAAAAAAAAAAGAAAAAAAGCCCTGCCACTGGCTGTAGTGGGACAATAATCCACCAGATTCAAGGCGTTTATTTTCATGTGTTCAGTAAAGAAACAGGTTTTCCTGTATAATGAAAATCTTACTCTGCCGTCCACGCTGAATGCCATAAGAAAAGAGCAAAAAACATAAAAATATAAACTACTATTACTAAAAGAAAATATATATATATTTACATGATGTGCAACATCTGGTAATTGTGCAAATTGTCAGAGGTAAATGGCCAAACGCACGGGGGCCAGAAAACACGGATCAGGTCATATACAACAGGTTTTTAAGGAGAGTATTGATCTTGTTGATAAGATAGAGGTGTCAGAAACTGGTGTAGCTAGTTTTTGATGGGTCAGGTTTTACAGGGTTAAGGATTATTAACCATTTTTCCTCTACAGGGAAATTCTGTTTCTGTATTTTACTGCCCTGAATGCATGCCTAGCATTAGCATTAGCATTAGCATTAATCACATTAAGAGCAGGAGGCTGTCATTTAAAGGTGCGGGAGACTTTTGTGACCAATTTTTCATCACATCTGTCAAACCTCAGTCATATCCTCAGTATCATGAATCTGTAAATCTTTCTGTGATTAATCACCTGAATCTCTTGCATCACCATGAACAATTTCGAAGTGCCATCCACCAGAAACAAACAATATGTTTACAAACAGAGCCAGGAGGTCACTCGGGCATCTTCGGAAGTTTCTCTTGACGTGCACTGTGGGAAACTGAGGCTCGCACAGCCACCTGACAACAGCAGCTGCTACAGACACGACGCAGAAACGGCAGGATCTCCCTTCCCTCTATGCGTATTCCTCCAGCCGTTTCCACGTTTCAGCCGTTTCCGCATTGTTTGTTTCATCCATATAATATCATATGTTCGCGCTGCCGCTGCAGGCGGCTGCACAAACCTCCCTTTCCCACAATGCACGTTGCGACAAACTTCCAAAGATGCCTGAGTGACCTCCCGGCTCTGTTTGTAAACACATGGTTTGTTTCTGGTGGATGGCACTAAGTAATTGTTCACTGTAATGCAAGAGATTTAGGTGAGTAATGACAGACAGACTTACAGATTCATAATACTGAGGATATGACTGAGGTTTGACAGATTTGATGAAAAACTGGTCATGAAAGTCTCGCGCACCTTTAAGGGGCTGGAGGACATGGGGCTTTCAAGGTGTGAGGTGGAAGTTATAACTATTGTACATATTTGAGAATATTTTTAACAAATTGCTGAATATGTGTACATGGAATATGAGTTACATTTGTCTGTTTGAGACTCTTTTTTTACAGTGTCGGTGGAAATGAGCACATTAGGCTGATGTGGAAACTAAAAGCGAGGTTAGTATTGTTACAAGGTTAAAGTAGCTCCTCACCCTCTGATCCTGTTCACAGATGGCACTGATGTGTGTTGGTGGTCCTACCACCAGTGGACAGCTGTAAGTCTGCCGGCCACATAACACCAGTCTTGACCTACTGCTCCTACAGTGACTAAGAACAACAGTAATGTAGTTTCACATCCGCTGTGGACAGTGCATAGAGGTTGTCTTTTCTAAAATATCCATCAGTAATCTGACCCCCAGTAACTGAGCTGGACATGTTTTGATTTGGAATATAAATATGTATTATTGTTGCAGGATGGGCATTGAGCTTTGCAAGGTTTTACAGTTACCCCTTGATCAGATTTTGCAATTTGATTGTAATGGAATCTCTTGTGAGCATCTGCTGGGTCAGTGTATTTGAGATCTGAACCAAGTGCTGAGACAAACCAGAAAGACAGACTTCCTTCATGAGGATGCAGAAGTGTCACACCATGTACTGTGTTATAACATGAATGTGTATGTGAAGTTGAGATTTTAAGATGTTGAGATGTTCTTTGGATTGACAAGGATGGACAGGATTAAGAATGATGACATCAGAGCAGGGGCGTGGCCAGGAATTTTTTCCAGGAGAGGCCAGCAAGGTCCAGTTATGTTACTGTGGTGGCACTTACGCATTAAATAAAACTCCTGTGTACCACAGAATTACATGTTAGAGTGTGTAGGCATTAAAAAGGTAACTACAAAAGCACTCAGAGAGCACAGACCTCCACCAAGGCAGATCAGTCGTGTCCCCCCGCCGATCACCACCAAAATTTAATCATTTGTTCCTTGTGCCAGTATCAACATTTCCTGAAAATTTCATCAAAATCCTTCCATAACTTTACAAACAGAGCCAGGAGGGAACTCGGGTATCTTCAGAATTTTGTCGCGACATGCATTGTGGGAAACACCGGTTCACTCCGCTATCTGACAGCGGCAGCTGCTAAAGACACGACGCGGAAACGGCAGGAGCTCCCTTCCCTCTATGCATATTCCCCCAGCTGTTTCCACGTTTCAGATGTTTCTGCGTCATGTTTTTTTTTTCATCCATATAATATCATATGGACTTCACTTCCAACAATGCACGTCACGACAAAATTCCGAAGATGCCCGAGTTCCCTCCTGGCTCTGTTTGTAAACATATGGTTTGTTTATGGTGGATGGAACAAAGAAATTGTTCACCATAATGCAAGAGATTCAGGTGAGCAATGACAGACAGACTTACAGATTCATGATACCAAGGACATGACTGAGGTTTGACAGATCTGATGAAAAATTGGCCACAAAAGTCTCCCGCACCTTTAAGCTCGTGGAAGGATTGGTCTGTAACATCACATGACATCAATGAATAGAGAGCCAACAGTATGCATGCGTGTGTGTGTGTGTGTGTGTGTGTGCGTGTGTGTAGGTGTGTGTGTGTGTGTGTGTGTGTGTTACAGTGAAGGCTCAGCAGTAAGGTGGGGGGGCTATTTGTCACAAAGCAGCAGGACTCTTTCCTTCGTACAGTACAAAGTAATCCATCACACACTACTTCACACAAACATACATCTGGATGGAATGTTGGGGATATGGAAGGTGAGCAGGCTGGTGACTACAGGAGACAGAATGACACAGAAGAAACACACAAACTAACCTCTGTGCTGTAGCAGGACTCTAAAAACCATTCTGTTGGCACTAATTGAGTCCCATTGTGTGGCCTCCAGGGGTAAACAGGTGGAGTTCAGTGTGCCTCTGGGTGCACCTGAGAAGGTGCAGATCCATGGAAGGATTCAGATTTGCAGGGTTTTTACACGAGCATCAGCATATTCTCACTTCCCTTCCTCCTGCTGAGTCCATGTCACTGCCTGTGTCCACTGACACTAAAGCATAAAGTTAAAGAATCCAGTACAGATGAAGACATCAGGGAGGACCTGAGGACAAACAGCCATCACTAAACTCTTTGTCTCTGTCTCCATTAGGCTTTAATGTGTACCTCAGAGGACATTCTCCAAGTCCACTTGTTAAAATTAAAACTACAGTGCTTATTCATCTAACTTTATTGGATGTGTTTGACTTGGAGGCAGATCGTCCCTTTGCTGTTTTCTGTTGGACGGGCAGAGCACACATCCACACACTAAGGCTTTAACTGCACCACTTTTGAGGAATTCCCCATTCAACTCAACTCAGAGGGATGTTTCAGATGTTTAACAACAGAACTAATAAAGGGGAAATGATTCCTGTCCAACTGAGATGATCTAAAGAAGACCACATTTGGACAGACATCCAACAATTGACTGTGGACACCATAATAATCAATCAATTATCAATTATAATCAATAAATTAAAAAGCTCTGATTTTAAAGCCACATGGGTGAAGCATTGTTATTCAGATCATCACACTAATGCAGTGGTTCCAGCCTTTTTTGACTCATGAGCCCATTTTAACATCACAAATTTCTGGCGACCCCAGACATTCAAAACTTTACTTCAAATGTTAAATGTACGAATATTGGACATTCTTGTAACCCCATGAAAAATAGGTTCATAAAAAAAAAACAAAAAAAAAACAAACAATTGCATTGTTTTTACATGCCTAAAGAGGAATGAAAACACTCAGGAAAACAGTCTTGACTAAGGTTTTCATAATTCATGCATGAAAGGGTTAATCCAAGTTTTGCAAAAGTCCCGTATGCAGCATATTCCACTTGGATGTTCTGAATAAGGCTTTTCTAGAGCATTATCTGAATTATCTGATTCTGAAAAATATGTGGCATATGCTGATATGCTGATATGTTCTTTGGAAGTAAAGCACATTCAAAAATGACCTAATTTTCATGTTTAATTGCAGGTTGCAACCCACGGGCTGTTGATCCACATTTCTGATCAGAAAGACAAACACCTACTGTTAAACATCATGACAAACTGTAATGACGTGACTGTTTCGCTGCCGTGTTCCCATCTCAGTGGGACCAACCTGGGTAAATAAAGGTTAAAGAAAATAACTGATGAAATAAATAAAAGTTCCTAATTAGCAATGTTTAGTTTTTCTACTCTCACGCATTATGGTTCAGAAGAGAGAGTCTGGTTTTGACCAGCTCTATGTGGAAAGTGTCATGAGATGACTTTTGTTATGATTTGGTGCAATATAAACAAAAATTATTGATTGATTAATTGATGTCATTTGACTATGTAACGAGGGGTTGCCGTTACGTCCGTTATTGATTATAGTCGGTGTGTTGAATGACTGTGGCAGTAAAGGTTAACTCACGTATCACAGAAATATACACACATTGTGTTTTAAACTGAGACCTTTACTGAATATTATTTGTACTGTAATGCTGTGGCGGACCGGGTCGGGTGAGGGGATGTCGAGCCGTGTGCGCTGCGGTCCTCTTCACCGTTTCTGCACATGTCACAAAGACGGCGCATATTAATTGTCAAAGGTATATAGCGGTTGTGATATTGCATAAAGTTCAACGTACAAGTGTTATTTTTAGAATATTGTGGGAAATGGGTTTCAGACGCTAACTTACCAGATGTGTGCTTCCGTTTCCGGCAGGGTGTCCAGCCTAAAGAATCCCCGGGGGACTTAGGCACTGTTTAAAGGTTCTGGGAGGGTGAGCACACACGGGGGGTTGAAGGAGGGGTGTTTGGTGTTGGGTAAAATGTAAATATGTGTTTTGTATAGTGTTGTTTTGGGTATTTGGTTTGTATTAATATTTGTAAATAGTGTATTTTGTGAGTTTGTGGTGTTTTTTAAAGGTAAAAAGAAACTGTATAGTTAGTGTGTATATTGTGTCTCCCCCTGTGGTAAATGGTGTATCCCCGTCACATGCACAGTGCACTTTTGTATATATTTGGTCCATTTAGTGTCTGTAGGTTGATGGGGGAGGTTGTGTTTTTGAGTCTTCGGAGAAAATAATTAAAAAACAAGTATTTTTGACTACAACACCTGGGTCCAAGCTCCTTTTTGAACGCACCTTGACCATTCCAGCTATTACAGACTACAAAAACTGACCTCTGTCTGATGTTTAAACCCTGGTCATAAACCTAATGATCAAACTGAACATTACAGTTTATTTTGCACCTTACAGTTTAATTATCCAGGCTTTGTATCCAGGTGTGTGTTTTTACACTTTATCATGTTTATTTAGTATGTATAGTGTAATGCTCTAGTTACCTGTATGTGGAACCTGAATTAAAATGATTTTCACACCACTGATTACCTCCGCCAAGGAGGTTATGTTTTTGCCAGGGTTTGTTTGTTTGTCTGTTTGTTTGTCTGTTTGTTTGTCTGTTTGTCTGTCCGTTAGTGTGCAACATAACTCAAAAAGTTATGGACAGATTTTGATGAAATTTTCAGGGTTTGTTGGAAATGGGATAAGGAAGAAATGATTAAATTTTGGTGGTGATCGGGGGTGGGGGGGCCCATGGGTGGGGGGGGGGGCATTTCCAGCAAACCCTGAAAATTTCATCAAAATCTGTCCAGAACTTTTTGAGTTATGTTGCACACTAACGGACAGACAAACAGACAGACAGACAAACAAACAAACCCTGGCAAAAACATAACCTCCTTGGCGTGGGGGGGGGCACTGATCAGCCTTGGCGGAGGTCTGCGCTCTCCGAGTGCTTTTCTAGTGTTATATTTTCATTTTTGTTTTTCTTTTTTTTTAACTGTGTGTTAAGCTGCTGCTGCTGCCCTCTAATTTCCCAGTTTGGGTCTGTCCGTCAGTCTGTCCCATTGTGTTTGCAGAGCAGATTAAAAAGAGGGCCTTTAGGAAAAAAAAAGGAACTTTGGAAAACAGGATTTAAGATGGGATTCGTAGAAGTTGGATAGATTAGAATCCTAAACAAACACAAAGGAAATACAAAGTGTAATTTTGTTTTATCTTCCCCAACTGATGTCAGTGTCTTTGTTTTGTTGCCTTTGTCTCTGACATAAGAGTTAAAATAACCGCTCCCATGTGACTCAGCCCTCGCCTCTGTGAGTCTTTCTCAGGGGTTGCTTCAGGCCTCGCATCCCCACTGTCTTTATGTTTTGTCTTCTGTTTCCTCTTTCCTCCCGCTGGAGCTTCTTATTGTCTTAGACACTCAAAGTGCTTGCCATTCTTAACCCTTTACAGTCATTGAAATACTCTGAAATTCAAAATTTCAACCTTAGTGTGTTATTGGACTAGGGTGACCAGGTGCTTACGAGCCACATGTGGGACAAGGAGTGTGTTTGTGTGGGACAATGTGGGACACGTAACTGTAATGCTGAAACAACGTCTAAATTTTTAAACAATGTGCATCTTATCGTCGAGCTTAAAAATATGAATAACAACAGTTTGATTTGGTTGCACACAGTGTGCATATTTTTGCACTGGACATTTGTTTTTTGCCTTTTTTTCACAAATTTCAAAAATGTTTTTGCTTGTGAAAACAAAACAAAAAAATCTACTTGTAAAAACTACAAAAAAAAACCAAAAAAACAAACTCAAGTTTCAAATATTGTAATTAAATATTGGAAAATCAGCTTTAAAAAAAAAAAAAAATTGGAGTACATGTTCTCAACCCTCAAAGGTAAACTAATCTATGTGCAATAAAACAAAAAGGTAGAACTGACAACATTAGAACAGCTGTTTCCACTTCCAGACAAACCAAAATTACTTGGACCAAAAACCTTTGAGCATCCAAACACATAACATCCTAAACTCTAACTAAACCCTAAATTCTAACACAGCAATAAAAATAGAATAAGATAAAGTAAATATCCTGTGGAATTTTGTCAAAAAATAAATATCCACATACTTAACAAAAGCATATTTTGTCACCTCAAGTCTCTCAGTTCAAACTCCAAACTTAAAAATAGTTAAAGGGAATATGGACCAAATCTGACCAAACATCGCATACATACAGTGTGTCACATCAAGTCATACTCACCTCTATGCACGATGGAGAAATAAGTTGGACATAGTTCACAGAATACCCTCTGTCAATCATCCCCTACACACACGCACTCATGTATAAACATTTTCTCATTCTTTTCTGTAGTTGCTTCTTCTTTTCTTACGCAGTTTCCATGATTTCCACCAGTATTTGCATGTCTGTATCTGAGACTTTTACCTTTGTTTTCTGTGTGTCAGTGGGCGGAGCTCAGGAGGACGCCGGTGACAGGTTGATGGACTCCTGACCTCACGTGTATGTAGGCTGACTGACAGCGGACACAGCCAATGGTGATAGCGCTGTCTCCACTATAAAATGAAAATCATGTTTGGAGGAAGGCGACTGTCCTGCACTTTGGAGAGCCAGAGCCAATCAAACGCAGGATGTCGTCTCAATTTGCAGGACGTGGAAAAAATGGTCATAATGCTGTGCAGTCCCACACAAAGCGGGAGACCTGGTCACCCTATACTGGACATCATCATCTACCTCCTCGTCGGCTGCCGTGAGGACAGTCTCCTTCTTCTTGCCATGAAACATCCAAGTGGCACTTGCTAAAAAGTAAATACATGCAATAAAACAACTGTTCTACGATCATAAACTGACAAAAATCACTCATATTCACTATTTACAGCTTCAGAATGTCTGTAAAATCTCTCTGAATCTCTGTATAGTTTTATAAAAACCAACATGCTTCTGGTCCTCACTGAGGCACAGGCTTGGCCCAATATTTGATGTTTGCAGAAGTTACCAAAAATAGTCACTTGCCCAATAAAGGGTTAACTCCACCCCTACCACCACTTTCCCCATTTACTGCCCAGCTATCAAAATCAATAATGTGTCTTCTCCAGACCTCAGCCATTTAATTTGACATTTGATCCAGTTATGGAGGTGATACAAATAAATTGTCAGTAGCCCCCCTCCCTTTCTGCCCTTTGCCCCCCCCCCCCCCCCCCCCCCCCCACTCTTTGCAGTGGAGGTAGAGCCGTCTCTGGTGGAACCATGCTTATGTAAGCCTTCCTGATGCACCGTGTCGTAATGCCCACAGGAGCCCATCTGCAGTGATTGGTGATGCTGCCGAGTCACTGCCTGAGCCGCTCCACATCCCCAGTTGTTTTGCATCACATGACTAATATCTTGCATGACTAGTCACATGAATCCTGCTCTGTGTAAGAAGTGAGGCAATTGGCAAATGAGATGGGCCCTCACGCTGTTACAGTTTGGTGTTGGGACTATTCTGTAACTCAGTTAACTTTACTGTCACGCTGTTGGCAGTCAGTGCTTCACTGATGTCGTATATACGTCAAAACGTCAAGTCCCTTTAACAACAAAACAAAATACTGACATAACAAATTGGATATTGATATTTTGATATTGAAATCTTTATTTCAAACATGTACAGTGAAATCAAAACAAAATCAACTAACAAAATATCAGTAATGATACATAAAAGGTTAAGTAAACAAAAGGGAAAAAAAGAAAAGACATGAAATTAAACACGCTCGAAAAGGAGTAGGAAGAAGTAAAATTTATATACTCCTACCCCCAATCTCTATTCCTTATGATATCTATATAGCAATTATTTTATATGAATATCAATACAATAATAATAATAATCTAACAATATCACACATCTTTATTCCTATATAAACTAATAAAATAAAACCCATTTATAAAATATCATCCCTGTATCAGGACTCAGATAATAATAAAACTAAAAAACAAACAAAAACCAAAAACACATGTACATATATAATATAAATACATATGTATTCTATTATTGTCCTGTATATCCATATTTAAACTAGATATTATCAACACATACTGTATGTGGCAAAGCCCCACTCTGAAAAACAATTGGGTTATAGATCATACTACGTACCAGATTAAACGTGGAAGTTTGACATATTCAGACAATCTTCTAGTGTTATGGTTTGCTGCATTTCCTTTATTGCCTCAGTATGATTAAATAATGGTTGAAAAAGTTAACATGATTTTTCCATAATGCTAACAGTGCAGATGTCACTGGAAATAAAACATGTCTTTAAAAAAATAAGCATGAATTTAGTGCAACACTGAGCTGAGGAGCTTTCCACCTTTCAACTACATGTTCCTTTTTCTCTCTTCAATAGCCTTATGTTATTTCAAAGAGATGTTCAATTGCAGAAAAATCCAACTGGCTTTAAACAGCACAGCATACTCACACTTTATTTTTGAGAGATGTAGCAGCTGACTTCCTCTAACCTGGTCTGGTAACCTAGGGTTAGCTGTTCGCTTTTCAGGGCTGGTTCACAAGTTCAGCCAGTTACATTTGCTGCCTTCTAATCAAACTTTTGAACTTGGGGTTCAGGTGTGTTGGAAGGGCAGGAGGTACAGGTGGGGGTGCAGGAACAAAAGCTTGGAAAAGGGCAGCTTGGTAGAGGGCGGCAGTGAGCTGCTGCACCTGCAGAGCTAATGTAGCTAACGCCTGTTCGTGGGCCCCAGCTGTTTGTCTTGCCTCATCAGCCGTTGTGATCATCACAGTCTTTTGCTGCTGGAGAGTGCCTTCAATTGCATCGGGGCAGCTCAGAGGTGTTGGGGTGTGTGCTGGGTCCATGGTTGTCCAGACTGTTCTGTAACGGTTAGTTTTAGTGAGGACCCGAGTACAACACACTCAGACAAGTAACAGTTAAAGAAAGTCTTAATTAGTTCTTTCAGAGTCGCCGAAGAGCTCAGGTGAGCAGGTGCACAGGCAGGATTCAAACCCGGGTCTTCCTCAAGGCAAGAATGATCCCGCTAACCTGGAGGGGCAGGATGGATCCAGGACTCAGTGGAACAGTCTTTAGGAGAAGGAAGAAGCAGTGGGAACACATAGGCAGATCTCATAGTCAAAGGCAGAAGACTGTTGGGTTTACCAGGACAGAGATGAGGTCAGGAACAGGTCGTGTCCAAACCAGGAAATCAGACACAGAACAAATGTGAAAGACTTGTGACCACACCCACCCATCAGCACCAGCAGTAAGACAGGGACGGCCTGGAGGGCACTGGCAACCACCGACCCACAGAGACCAAAGGACCCAAAACCACAACCCAGAGATGGGGACTTGGACTCGAGACTTGGACACTAGTTGCGCTTAAGTCGCACACACAGTGACTTGAGACTCAACTCAAGATTCAACCTCAAAAGACTTCGGACTCAACTCGGACTCGAGGTTCGGGACTTGTGAACTATCTTTTTCTGTTGTGCAGTATCAAAGCCTCAGGGGTCTGCCGAGCTGAATCTCATTTCATTCTTAAAGCACCGTGTGCTGCCACAGACCTGAATGTAAACAAACTAATGCAGCACTGAGAGCTCCTCTGTGGGATCCAGTGTACCATGTGTTGTATCCTTTGGATATGACAACTTCACACAGACTCACAGCAAACAAATAACTACATGCACAGTCTGTGTAATGAAAATAAAGGATGCAGGATCAATGATCTTAAACTTTTAAGCCACCTTAAAAATGCACCGATAGGTATTGTTATGTCTTGGCAGGATTCTGACTTAGAGGCGTTCAGTCCCATCCCTATCTACTCTGCTCTTTTTTTCCCTTCTCTCTCCCTTGGCCACACCTCCTCATTCTTTTTTCCCGCTCCCACTAATCAGCCTAACCCTTTCCACCTGTGGTCACAGCCACGGCTCATTAGTCGGGGGCATATATATGCTCTCTCTCTGGCCTAGCCTTTTGCCAGATTGGCTCACCTAGTGTGTACTCTCCAGCGTTATTCTCCGAGCCTGTTTCTAGATCCTGACCCTGCCTGTTCTGACCCGTTCCGCCTGCTGCCTGGATTCGACCCCGCTTGCCTGCCTGTCCTCATCCCCTGGTAACGACCTGCCTTTGTTTCACCTCGCCTCTCCGCCTGAGCCCTGGATGTTGAAGCACCTTCTGTCCCCGACCACGTCTTCAGCCTGCGTCCACCTGGTTCAAGATTGGATTCCCCGGCTCCCGACCTATCGCCTGTTTACGACTCTCCTACTGCCTGCTCCCTGTCTGTTCATAGTTTGTTTGTTAATAAACTGTTCAAAGACTTTAATCAGTGTCTTTGCTTATGGGTCCTCTGTACTACCCATGATACGTTCAGTCATAATCCCACAGATGGTAGCTTCACACCATATAGTTACACACTCTGATGACACACTGAGCCATTTACATCCACACTAATGCTGCGATCATTATCTGATTTTTGGATTTATCTGATTATTCCAGTGATCATGTAAAAAGTATAATCTGATAAACTTTATGGATAACAGCAGTAATCTGATGATGAGAAATCAGATTAACACACCTGGATTTCTCCTCAATACTCCAATGCCTTTATGCATGTAAACAGGTTAATCTGATTTATTTAGTTCTTTAACATCTGCGCATGTTTAAAAAAAAAAAAAAAAAAAAAAAAAATATATATATATATATATATATATATATATATATATATATATATATATATGTGTGTGTGTATATATATATATATATATATATATATATATATATAAAATATAAATGGAAGTTACACAGTAACAACGTGAGTTTAAGAAAAAGTAAACAAACATGGCACGTAGCAGTAAAAAGCTGACAAAGACTCACTTCTGAAGTGAAGAGGAAATAAATTTCGTGCTCGGTAAAAGGAAAACTCTCAACATCCTCCATCTGCTTGATGGGAGGAAATACAGGAATGGTGACACATTTCAAAGGTTGTCTTTAGAATGTCTGAGGCAGGATTCAAATGAACGATGGATCAGATTCACACTCATTGGAAATTCCTCAGGGCAATTTAGTGTAAAGCTGCACGAACTAACACCACAGTGGATCTGGTCCAATCTGTCCATTTACTGAGGCTCTCAGTCCATCGATGACGGTGGTGTAGATGTGGGCTTTACTGATGGGCATTCTAATGGTCAAAGCAACGTTGATGATACTTTGTTATCACCACCAGGTATGAATAAACGTCATCGGTTACTTTTGTCTCCACTTAATGGTTAGGATTTACCCAAATATAATATTATATTTGTCTGAAAAGTGGGGTGGATGGTTGTAAAATGAGTATATACTGTATATCTACATGTTTGGTTTTTTTTTAATGTATATAATGTACATAAAGCACTTTGTGCCACATTTAATGTATGAAATATGCTATAACCAAAGGGCTGGATCCCTGATGCTCCATGGTCTCCAGTGTTTGATGCAAATTTTCAACCGTGTATCTTCCACAGGGTTCTGTCCTTTTTTATCCTCCAAACCACACATCAACTCCACCAAATGACCAGTCAGGTGACCAGTCAGGTGACCAGGCACTGTCACCTGTCAGTAATTTATCAGGACCTCTGTTTATGTTTTTGTCCATGCACTGTTTGTTTACACTGAACGAATACCTTTATTTGGAGTGCTGTTTTTCTACTTTAAATATAATCAGGCTATCTTTTTATACTGTGAAAGATATTCTTCACAGAGAAGTTGTGTTTACACTGTGAGCTCACAGGCTTTTGATATACATCAGATACCACGGTGCATTACTGTTATGTTTGTATTTTGAAAGTTCTATGGTGCAGAGAACTATTTTGTTCCATATATAAATATACATGTACCACAGAGGAAAATAGACATTTTTCTATCCAATGATAACAGTTGTTGATTCATGTTCAACATGTGCTCAGTGAGCACTGCTTATTCTATGTTTTGTACTGATGGTCATTTAGGGTGTTTTCACACTTGGACCTTTTCAGCCCTCAAAACAAACTGAGATCAATGACTCAGACCCCTTTAAAATGAAAGTGGTCTCAGTTCAATTTGCTAAAAAGCCGGAGTACGGTTCGCCTACTCTGCGTATTGTGAACACAAAGCACACCAGGTTCAATTCACCTTATTGCACTGTCACTTGCCCTTGACTGGTCAGATGACTGTATCAAGGAAAACTGCTGAAACAAAACAGAAAATCCAAAGCATGGCTGCAGCAGGACATGGCCATAGACACAGCCAAGCATCAGGCTCATCAGAATCTGATGAGGACGTGGCATAGTTTGGAGAGAAGACGAAACAGAATGTCTCTTGGAAATTTGGAACGACAAGGGAATAGGACAACTGTCTACAACCCACCGCCATGCAAAAGTCTTTAAAGATAGTTCTGAGAGGAAGAATGTGGCTGGTTATAATCGAACAGCTGTACAGGGCAGAATTAAACTAAAAAACTAACACAGAAATAGTTGACACTTGTGATAAAATGCGAAGAAGTGGGGACACAAAGACACCTGCCTTTTCTTTGATGGAAATTGATGAAATTCTTGGAAATGGCACCTGTGCAAACCCACCAAACATTGTAGAGGGGGGAAGCGTCAACATGGAGAAGCAAAGTGACGAAGGTATGGCAACATGCTATGTTTGTCTCTTGAAACGTTTTCGAAGAGCAAGCGAGTCTGTCCAAGGTTGCAAGCTTGATAGATTATAGATTATGTGATAAGGAATATTACTTCACTTACTTTAAAATTAAATGGAAAATAACTGTATGCATGGATAGCAGTAGTAACCTCTCTCTCACAGACACACAAACACACACTGCTTGCTTGTGGTTGTCCATCGAGTCTGATGATGACATCCACTTCTGTCTTTAACGGCAAGTTTTTTGATGGTTGAAAAGTCCTATCCTGGATCCACAGGTTCTGTTGCAGGTGGAGCATGTATGCATGGTATTGGTGTTGCTGGCAGTCAAGGGTGTATGTCGCCTGAGTCTTGTTTGCTGTTTCCTGACTGTCCTTTCCTTCTCCAGTGCTTGGGTCCCATCAAGACAAAGCTGACACCAGGTGTTGGGGTCAGCAGCCATGCACTCCAGGTCCCCAGGTTTGATTCAACACATCTTAAAGGTGGGGTGCAAGATGTTTTCCTGGAGCATTTTTTTTTTTTACCATATTGCTTAAAATCCCCTTCACACAACCAATTAGTTAAATGCTCTAACACATAAATAAAAAAATGTAGTCACCTGTGGAACAGACAGGACTGAAAAAACACCATCCAATCATTTTAAGCGCCCAATCAAAATGATTAAAGGATGATGTGTCTATCAAATTCAACTGCCATTTGTCCCTCCCCCCTCTGCGCATACCCCTCTTCGTGCATGAACCGTGCGTTCTCAGAGGTTTGGAGCACTTGTACAGGAAACGAAGCCAGAGCCAGAGTTTGGCTAATTAGCTATATTAGGATGGAAAGTTCACCGGCAAACTGTTTTGTCACAAACATAAACCAGTAGTAAATGTCACATTTGCCATATTGGTATGAACTGGTTCTGTTCTGTAAGAGGTGTTGGAGGAGGCTGAGTTAGGTATGCATGGATCGGAGCCAGGTGAATAGTTGTTGTTCAGCACTCGTGAAGCCTTGGGAACAAGCATTGCGCATGCCAGTACTCTGGAGGCGTGGCTTTAAGCCTACCAACAGCCACTTCTACACACATTCTTGCTCGACTTGATTTGTAATTGTACCGTCGCTGATCTTGTGTAATGTCGTGTCTAGGGATGGGAATCGAGAAGAATTTAACGATTCTGATTCCATTATCGATTTTGCTTATCAATCCGATTCCTTATCGATTCTCTTATCGATTCTCATTGGGTGAGGGAATAAAAGAGTACAAATGGGTGTGTTTGCATTAACTGTCTTTTATATTTCCATCTGCACAGAAAATATAACATATACAGAATGGACAAATAATAATAACAGATGACACCGTGCCCAGTTTGGGGGGGGGGGGGGGGGCTGTACAGTGAAAGTGAAACTAAAGACACTTTACTAATTCCTCTATTGCCACATTTCCGCTACATGAAACCAGTTCGACTCTGCCCGTCTCCTGTTGTTGTGTGCAACAGTTCCTTTTTCCTACCTTCGGAAACTTGTATTTGAGGGGGTACGAGGTTTGTTGTCCGCACCGGAACCAGAACTGGGCCCAGATGACGGCCTGGTGTTCACTCTTGCCGCTAGATTTACAAGCGCCGCTAAGTAGTGAATCAAATACGTGACATTCCTGTAAATGAATCACATGCTGTGGACAAATGTTTGAGCAGATTGGAGGGATTCCACCCTTTTGAAGACATGGAAGCTTTGACAGTGTTCCAGTGGACCTGGTGTGGTCTTTTTAGACCGTTTCTGCCTCAACACCATGTTGGCTACGTTCTGACCAAAACAATGCAGCGTACGCGTGACATCATCGCGCATGCGCAACAAAGGCGGACTCGATAAGCAGAATCATTAAGCAGGCAGACAAACGATTCCAAGGAATCGAGCTACTGGGATCCGGTTCTTAAAAAGAACCGGTTCTCAATTCCCATCCCTAGCCATGTCCTTCAGCATATGGTATTTGAACCCAGAAACAGAAACAGAGGGTAGACTGCATCAACAACTAATGATTTTTTTTTTTTTTTTTTCCTTCTGGCGCCATTGCGAGTGGCAGCCCTTCCAGTAGCTCCGTGTTCTGCTGCGTGTTTTTTGGTGTTTTTAGTGTTAATTTTCCATTAGTGTTCATTTGAATTTACTATCTATCCTATGGATACGGATTTTCACTCACCAAAACTCATTTATTTGAGTAACCAGCTACACGCACTGAGAACTAAGGCCCACGCTGGTGTGGTTCCACATTTACCTGCTGAGGTGTGGAGGATGTATCGTGGCTGCAGAGCCAGCGCAAAGCTAAAGGCTAAGCGACTAGTGGAGAAGTGGCGATATAAGCCTGCAGTACCCTCTGTGATCATGGGAAATGTGAACTCACTACCCAATAAGTTCGACGAACTGGCTGCGTTAGTGAAGAATGTTAAGACCCACAGTGAGTGGGTTTGCTGTGCTTCTGTGAAACGTGGCTCACAGCTAGTTTCCTAGATGCTAACGTGGAGCTACCTGGCTTTAGCATCAGGGCGGACAGAGGCCTGAAAGCCTGCAGGAAGCAGAAAGCAGGAGGACTCACTCTTTATGTGAACACATGGTGGTGTAACCCTGGGCATGGAAGCATCAAAATCTCCACCTGCTGCAGGGACAACTTCTGGCTGTAAGTTTGTGTCCCTATTACCTGCCTAGAGAGTTTGGACACGCCAGTGTTGTTATTGTTTACATCCCGCCACGCGCGGATGCAGAGGTAGCGTGTGACGTCATCCACTCCGCTGTTGCTGGACTGCAAACACAGCACCCCGAGGCTCTTGTGTTAATCTCTGGGGACTTCAATCACGTCACTCTGTTTTTTGTTTTGTTTTTGTAAATTTCCCTATGCAATGAATAAAGTATCTATCTGTCTATCTGTCTATCTTTTGGAACACCAACTACCAGGAATTCATCAGTCCATGGTGGGAAGAGTCTGCCAGATGGGCCTTTTTGAAAAAGAGTAGAATTAGTGACCCTAACGATTGTAATAGTCAGCTTTGTTGATGCGTGGTGCTGATGAGCACATGTGGGCCATCAATAGTCCCAGCACACTGGGGAAAACCCCATCTATCTCTGATGCCGTTAACTACATCCCTCAAAGTAGTGCCTCTTGGGACACTGATGAAACGTGACTTGAGTACATGAACAATGGCAGAGACGGTTTGGTGTGTGATCATGCAGGCAGTGGAAAGACCTGTACCAAACACATGTGAGACTGATCTGTATTCTGTATTAGCAGAGAGCCTCCATAATGGAACAGCAAGGAGGTGCTCCACTGTCAGAAGTATCCTGAACCCAGTTCTGTGCCGCTAAAGGTAAGGTCTCTACTGCTGTCAGAGGTAGTGGAAGGTATCCCTGCCCATCCTGAAATGACACCTTCAGTCAGTTTAAAAACTACTTCTGCTCTCCCACCAAATCTGAGACCTTGGTTTTGTCCAACATGATCTGTTAACAAATTTAATATGTCAAACATCAAACACAGCATATGTTATCTATTTCTGCTCTACAGACAAATCTATCTATCTATCTATCTATCTATCTATCTATCTGTCTATCTATCTATCTATCTATCTATCTATCTATCTATCTATCTGAGTGATATAATGTCCCTATAATACTCCTATGTGCCCTATATGCTTTCTCAGCCCCCCCGGCCTTTATCGTCTGAACCCCCTCTCACTTTCTACCCATGTTCATTCATTCATCCATTCATTCATTCATGCCTACCTTTCAGGTGAGAGCTGAAGCGTTGCAAGTTTATAGCATCAGATGATGTTTAATCATTTTTTTGTGTCAGCAAAGTTTGGGGGGGTGGGGGGGTGGGGGGGGGTTGTTAAATGACTGAATTTTCCTATGGGGTAACAAAGCAACTTAACCTTTAACAGGGTGGTCATGGCTCAGATGGTAGAGAGGTTTGAATCCTGCTCTGTCCTAGTCAGTCCGTTGTGTCCTTGGGTAAGACCCTTCACCTTCCTTGCCTCCAGTGCCACTCACACCGGTGTATGAATGCGTATGAATGTTTGGTGGTGGTCGGAGGGGCTGTAGGCGCAAACTGGCAGCCATGCTTTTGCCCCAGGGCAACTGTGGCTACATATGGAGTTTACCACCACCAGAGGGAGAATGTGAGAGTGAATGAATAATGGGTCAATAATGTAAAGCACTTTGAGTGACCCAAAAAGCTATAGAAATCTAATACATTACTATTAATCTTTGTATTGATTTGCATCCTTGATAATGAAACCTCATGGTAACAGTAAAAGATCTGTCTGTTTTCTCCAAGGTAATCTGATACTGACACTGACTCCCCAGTAACCTCCATAACACATCATATAAATAATATCCACATGTGAAGGTTAGTAAGATTCATACTGTTTTACTGGAGCACTTTAATAACCCCCAGTGTCAGACTGTGTTCAGTCCAACGTCAGAGATGACAGTGAAGGGACACCCGGACCTGCCTGTATTCATGCCTGTTATTTTTCCTGCCTGTTTCTTGTTGATTTATTTATTTATTTATTTCAGTTTGCAAATGCGGAAATTATCAAAAGCATTTTAACACTTTTCCAAGTAGCTTAGAAAAACTGTGTTGGGTATTGATTTCTCAGGTTCAGGGAAAAAAGGTCAAAAGAGCTGGATTATTCCCATAGAGCTCAAACTCAGTCCACACACACACACACACACACACACACACACACAAAGGCAAAACATACTGTTAATACTGTTAATAGATATACAAACTGTTTCTAAGGTTGTATTCACACCTACTTTGTTTGGTCCGTTTAAAATGGACCAGAGTTCGTTTCCCTGGAAAGTCTGGACTAGTTTTTAGGTGTGAATACAAACATGCGAACACTGATTCAAATCAAACAAGTGGACTCTGGGCCGGTCCACTTCTGGTGTGAATATAACCGGCCTTAAGCCAAAACAAAACAAGGAACCATGCGTCTTTTTGTACTAGACAAGCTACCGTAGCCACTGGAAGTAGCTGAGCCTCATGGGTAGTCAGAGCTAACGGCAGCGGCCATGAGCCGTGGACAGACGTGGACCAAGGAGGATGGACATTTGGTCAGATGTCCATATTAGAAAACTGGCTCTGAATGAGCTGTTCTCAACAGTTCACATTATTTTTTATAAATTTGTGTCTCTAAAAATAGAATACATATTCTGAAAATGATAACTGCATGTAGGACCTCCATGTTTGTTTTCATCACACCAACGTCTCTGATTCACCCAATTATGTCCAATGCCCGTGCAGTTTGTCACATGCGCGCTTCTGTTCACAAACTTTGGTCCACTAGCAAAAAGTGCAATGAGAATGAGATCTGACTCAAGTGAAAGAAATAAAGTCTGAACCAAAAAATAGGACTTTCCAGGTGTGAATACACATATAGATATACATAACTGTTTTTATAGGTAATTCATATTGTTAATGCTGTAAATTTGTGCCTAATCATATTTGTTCATTTTTATTTTTTTTCTACTTAGCTTTATTCTTATGTGACTTTGTAAAATTGTAACATTTGTTGTCTATTTTCTTATCTTATTTTTAGTTCTTGTAATTTTATATTTGCTTTATTCATATTTCTGTAGAACTGGTGTGTTTTTTAACAACAGTTTCATTGTACACACAATGACAGTCCAGGTTGTTCTTCTTCTGTTGTTCACAGTGGGATTCTGTGGGGGTGTTTGGGATTCCCTAACAGCGGTTAACAACACTGTCAGCCACCCCTGATGTGAGCAGGAAAAACCTACTGCAGGCTGCCCATCTGTTCAGCCCCGCAGTTATGGCTCCGATCCATCTCACACATGCACACTTCCAATCACCTCATTCATACAGTCAGTCAGATTCAGGCCCGGATCCACTGGGAACAGACTGGAGCTCCTCCCAGTCCACCTTTAACATACTGGGCCATTTACAGCTATTACTGTGTCACTGGGAACTCCCCTGACTGTGAAACTAGAAAACCTGTTAGAAAAGGAACTGTAGGCCCTGCTCACTAACAATATATACAGACAATATAGGACATATATATACAGGCAATACAGGATATATATACAGGCAATATAGGATTTATTTATTTATTTATTTATTTATTTATTTATATACACACACATACACAAGCAATATAGGACATATATATACAGGCAATACAGGATATATATACAGGCAATATAGGATATATATATATATACATATATATATTTATTTATTTATTTATTTATTTATTTATATACACACACATACACAAGCAATATAGGATATATATATATACACACACACACACACACACACACATTTGTGTTTTTCTTTCATCAAACTGCTGCACTTTTTTGTTGTGTTTACCTCCATCTTGTCCATCTTGCAGATGACTTGAACAGAATTTTGGGAGATTTCTCACACCCCTCCGTTTGCAGTGTGGTCCTGAAAACTGTCCATTTGGAGGGCCAAACAGCCCCCTTCCCCTTAGCCCTTCCCCTCTGACTCATCGAGAATCAGGACAGCCCTACCCTTTCATGTGAAATGAAGGGGTTGGGCTAAGGGGTGACGTGTGATTGGGCCTGACTTCAGTAACTATTAAAATGTAGAGATAATTACAAACAGGACATAATTTATTTGTCTCTTGCCAAGTGTAATGTTTCTGAAATGAGGTGTCATGGGTTCAGCTGATGCAGTGGGACTTTGCTTCTCTATATTTTGTCAAGTTTTAGAAGTTCCAGTTGTTTTGACACAGGTAGTATTAATGAGCTCCTTTATACAACATCTACATGCTCATAATAGAACTACTTGTTCGGTATTATAACTGCTCGCAGCTTTAAATGTTTAGCATCTTTGGTTTAAAGGGGACGTGTGTAGACTGTATTTTCTGTTTGATTAAATTAAATGCTATTAAATAAAAGGGGGAAAAAAACTGTCAACAGTTTCCAAAACCTCTTAGAAATTAAATCTACATTAGAGTTGAAACAATCAATTACTCAACTCAATGAAAAAAAATTGCCTAATTTGAAGCTTTGTTTCCTAAATTTTTTCTGCTAAACACTGGTCCTGCTGTTTCACACGGACATTTATTTTGACACATATGACAGATCAACCCAGTGGCCGATTCTCAATTTCAAGTTTGCTGAATATGGCCTTGGTAAGAACGGTCCCAGAGAACGGACTTCCAAACCCACTAAAGCCTGAACCATTACATCACTGACAGACGAACTGTCTGTGAAACTGGAGTCTTTATTGGTCCCTCTGAACAACCCCAAAGTGTTTTTTTCAATATCAATTTCAATGTATGGGTTTCAATTTTGTATCATATTTGATACATCTGGTCTCAGTGCTCAAATATTATTATTTTTGAACAAACAAAAACATAATAGAACACAAACATGTCTAACAAATTGGTAATTCCTTTTCAAAATTGTCAAAGTTCTGCCTCCGTCCTCATTAATGCCAATCTTTTAGTGCCACTGGAAAGGCCTCTGGTGAATGAATTCCTCCCCCCTAGTGGATTATCTGTGTATTGCACGTATCTAATTGTAGACATCATGTTTTTCAAGGAAAAAAATATCACACTGACCATGTAGAGGGCTTCAAAACTCATGTATCAAATATGATACGTTTGGCATTAGGGCTAAGAACACCAGTCTTTCTGCTGTGTTTCTGCCATCGGTTCCTTGATGTATTTCCCTTAAATCCACCACACTGTCACTCGATTTGATTTCAGTCCATTTGTACAACTATTTACATGTCATTTAAATATATTTTTTAATACATGTACATTTTTCAAAACTGGAATAAATGTCATTGAATCCCATATTATGATAATACAGATGTATTTTCTCACTATCCTGCCTCTGGCATGTGTTCCAACATTGTATCACATCATCTGGTGACGGTCATCTACTCAATAAAAGATTTCTGAATTAAGTTTTCACAGAAGCCGCCATCGCATTCGAGAGTAGCATGAAGTGCATCTTAGGATATTAACAGCCAAGTCCACACGAGTCAACAACCAGTGCATCCTTGGTTTAAGCTACATGACAAGAACAACATCCAGGTTTTCCACACGTTCTTGGTTTGTGTGAACTTTTAAAAACAGGACATTCCTTGGGCCACAACCGATGACATTTCACAAGAACGGATATTAAGAAACAGCTCATGTTAGTTCCATGTTCAGTTGTTACATGTCAGTAAGTTGGATCCAAATGTGTTGAAGACTGCAGTGACATATTGTTTATAGATGTCATCGGACTGGTTTGTTGTTGTTTATGTATATGTTCATTTATGTTGTGACAGTTTGAGTTTGATGCTTTAATTTATTTATTTTATATTATTTTATTATATTGATTTTTCAGGGGTGCCAGCCAGGTCTCTCTCCTGACATATAAGATGTTCGGTTAGTCAGTGTAAGTCAGTCTTTAGCTTGAGTCTCAAACTACACAAAGGATGTGAGTTTTAATTAAACTCACACCCCACACATTAAATGACAAAGAAAAGAACACACATTCAAACCATGTAAAATTCAAAATCATGTATTAAACAATGATTATAAAAAAAATTCACACAAATTCAAACCCACAGTTGAAAACCCAACCCACAGAAAACCCAAAGTCCAAACTCAACAAAATCCACCAACCAAGCAAAAATTCGAACTTAAATCTTCCACAATTTAAACAGTCTTTTGAAAGAAGAAAGTAACAAAAAAAAAACAGTTCAGTCCATTTAAACAAAAAATTCCATTCCGGGTTTTCAGTTTATCAAAAAGGGAAAAAAAAAATATTCATTCAGTTCATTTCAGTTCGTTTGAAAAAAAAAAAAACAAGCGCACAGTTCAGTTCAAGGCCTTTTTTTAAAAAAAACGAGAAAGCAGAAAAAAAACTTACTCACAACACTCCAATGGTCGCAGTCAGTCAGTCCGTCAGTCAGTCCAGTCCAGTCAGTTTGTAATCCATTCCGGTTATTTCTGCTGGTTTGCTGGTATGTGAGGGAGACTGTCTTGCTGCAGTGAGATGGATGGATGTGATGCACCAGAGGGAGAAAACGGACGGAGATGAACAAAGTTGTAAACGGGATTAACTGCCGTACTTTTTTGTCTCTACTAACGAGCTGTTGCTCGGACGCTTCCGTGTCATGCCGACTCGAACGCACCGCCGCACTCTCCGAATGCGGATATGGGGGGGGTATTTAAAAACTGCCGCCAACTTCGGGCGAATCAGGTGTCGATGCTGTGGTGACAATTTCCGGCGTGGATCTGGATGCCAACATGCATGTTACAGGGTGTGTGTGTGTTTGGGGCAACTTCCAGGTTGTCACACTCCCTCCCCCCTGAGAGAAGCCTGACGTACGGGGGTGATAGTACGGAGGGCTTTAAGGTGCTCACGGTCCTCCTTTCACACCCTGCCATTTTGTATTTGGGGTAAAGAACCCAGGGAAGTCCTCTTCATCACTCTCTTCCTGAAAGAGTTCGAGGATCCCATTTGTTTCCGGTCCAGCTCTGCCGAGGTGGGTAGCATGGCTCAAGCTGGGCCACATTTACAACATGGAGGTCCTGTCCTGTGTCCTCCAGGATGACCTCCAAGTTAAGAAGTTCAATTCTTCTGGTCACTCTATATGGACCTTTCCACCGTGGAGCTAGTTTTGCTGAAAACAACTGTTCAGCTTTGGAGTAAGGGTGAGTATGTAGCCAGACACGATCATTATCAGTGAAATTTCCGTCTCGTCTCCCTTTATCATAATTTTGTTTCTGCCTTTTTCTTGCTTTTTCCAGGTTCCCTTTCACCAGTTTCTGAAACTGAGCTACTCCAAGCATCTCCTGGGGTGCATGTATTGCATGTTGGTGGAGTTTAGCTGGAGGCTTTCTGGTCTCAGATTTTTGACGCTGGCAGACCTGGCAACAACGAACATATTCCCTCACATCCAGACTCATCTTCGGCCAGTACACCAGGGCTTGTAAGCGTTTAAAGGTTTTATACCTTCCAAGATGGCCGGATAGAGGTTCAATATGGTAATGGTGGAGGAACTGTTGACGGAGGGTGGTTGGTAAATATATTTGGTAGTGGGTTTTGTGGGGCAGCTGTACCACTCTGTACACTTTGTCTTCCAGAATGGTGAACTTTGTGGTTGGATTTTCTATGACCTCTCCTGTTTCCATTATTTTTCTATACAGATCCTGTATTGTGAAGTCCTCCTGCTGTGCTTTCCAAATGTCTGCATTCGTGATGTGTAGGTTTTTGTGAATGTCTTGTTGGGACTGTAAGACAGCAGCATCAATGGCAGGTTGGACTTGAGGATCAAGACATGGAGGCGGTGGGTCCATGCTCGGAGGGATTGCAGAGAAGAGAGCCAGCTTGGGTGGTGAGGTTGCTGCCTCTGGGTACCCCGAATGAGGGAGGGAACCCAGTGTTGCATGACCCTCCTGAGTTTGGAAAGGTTTGGCAGTCTGTGGCTGAGGAGGTCTGTGAGATGAAGGTCTATTAACTTGGTTGAAGATCCACTGAGGACAGAGAACTGGCGCATGGTTTCCCTTGCAGCGCCAACAGAATACTTGGGGTGGTGGTCGGTTATGGACAGGTTGGTTTGGATGGATAGGAGGTTTCTTGTTAGGGGGCAGAGCAGCAGACTCAGGTGAACCAGGCTTTGAGGTGAGTGTTTCTGGTAACGTTTGATATTGAGTTTGCACGCTTACATGACCAAGCGAAATTTTTGCAGGCTGTGTAGTGATTTCTGTTGACAGAGTGTTGATGGAGTTTCGGCAGTGTGATAATTCCTCCTGAAGAACAGCTACAGCTTCAGTCATGGGTGAGAACACAGGATGAAGTTCCTTTAATATGTCTGCTTGATGATTTTTTAACCTCCATCCAAATGTTGCATTGATTTGTGTTCTCAGATATTCAAGTTGTGTGTCCATGTGTTGAATCATTTCTTTTCGCTGTTCTTGAATTAAATCCATTAATGAATTGTTCATTTGCTTGATTTGTGATATGATTGTGTTTGAAATTTGTTCCATTTGTTCACTTATCTCCCTTTTGTGGCAGGTCTGTGCACGTAAAATCTCCTGAAGCTGTTGGTGAATTCCATAAACAGAGACATTGTCCTTTAATGTGGCCTGGGGTCCTCCATCTTGTGGTCTGTTTGGACTGGTCACATTTTCAGGGGTTAAAGGGTGTACAAACTGAAAATCTCCAGCCAATTCCAGGTCCAGCAGAGGATATGTTATGGGAGATGGTTCCTGCATTGGATTTGGTAGCAGAGTTTCCAGTCCCTCCATTTTACTCAGGAATGAGTGGGCGGCCATTTTATTCTGTTGTTCCTTTGTTCCAGAAATAAAGATTTTTCCTCCAACGTAGTTGTGGTTCTTTTGTGTTTCCTTTAGTCATTCAATGTGTGTGGTTTTTAGAGAGGTCCCATCTGGGGTGCCACTTTTTTATGTGACAGTTTGAGTTTGATGCTTTAATTTATTTATTTTATATTATTTTATTATATTGATTTTTCAGGGGTGCCAGCCAGGTCTCTCTCCTGACATATAAGATGTTCGGTTAGTCAGTGTAAGTCAGTCTTTAGCTTGAGTCTCAAACTACACAAAGGATGTGAGTTTTAATTAAACTCACACCCCACACATTAAATGACAAAGAAAAGAACACACATTCAAACCATGTAAAATTCAAAATCATGTATTAAACAATGATTATAAAAAAAATTCACACAAATTCAAACCCACAGTTGAAAACCCAACCCACAGAAAACCCAAAGTCCAAACTCAACAAAATCCACCAACCAAGCAAAAATTCGAACTTAAATCTTCCACAATTTAAACAGTCTTTTGAAAGAAGAAAGTAACAAAAAAAAAAACAGTTCAGTCCATTTAAACAAAAAATTCCATTCCGGGTTTTCAGTTTATCAAAAAGGGAAAAAAAAAATATTCATTCAGTTCATTTCAGTTCGTTTGAAAAAAAAAAAAACAAGCGCACAGTTCAGTTCAAGGCCTTTTTTTAAAAAAAACGAGAAAGCAGAAAAAAAAACTTACTCACAACACTCCAATGGTCGCAGTCAGTCAGTCCGTCAGTCAGTCCAGTCCAGTCAGTTTGTAATCCATTCCGGTTATTTCTGCTGGTTTGCTGGTATGTGAGGGAGACTGTCTTGCTGCAGTGAGATGGATGGATGTGATACACCAGAGGGAGAAAACGGACGGAGATGAACAAAGTTGTAAACGGGATTAACTGCCGTACTTTTTTGTCTCTACTAACGAGCTGTTGCTCGGACGCTTCCGTGTCATGCCGACTCGAACGCACCGCCGCACTCTCCGAATGCGGATATGGGGGGGGTATTTAAAAACTGCCGCCAACTTCGGGCGAATCAGGTGTCGATGCTGTGGTGACAATTTCCGGCGTGGATCTGGATGCCAACATGCATGTTACAGGGTGTGTGTGTGTTTGGGGCAACTTCCAGGTTGTCACAATGTTATTTCTATATATCTACCAATAATTGTGGTTGTTGTTTCCGCTGATTCTGGATTAAAGGATAAAGTGTTTGTCATTTTCAGTTTGTCTGTTTCACATTTTTCCTTTTTTTCCCCCTGCAGAGTCAGATAATCCTTTAATTGAATCAATTAATCGATTAAAAACATAATTGAAAGCTGCAGCTCTAGTCGTCATACTATAATGACGTTTCAAAGTGAATGAAGCGCTGCAGTTTAAGACTTTACTGTGATGTTGGAGGTGAATGGGGTGTATAGTGGACATACTCATGGTTTACATTTATGTTCAATCTTGTTGGTTAGAGGCAGATTATTTTAGCATAAAACTATTATTTTACCATCAACACTAAAAGCAGGTCATCAGTTATTCCAACATATCTAAATGTAAAGACAACCATTTGCATGTGGAAGTTTACAATCTGCATTTGTTGACAAGGGACAGTGATGTGTGTGGACAGTTTTATGATGATGAAGATGAATGAAACATACAGAAGACATGACATGTTAAAGATGCATTACATAACGCTAAACCAGAGGTGAGATAAGCACCAGTGATGTTCGATACCACAGATTTCCTTTTCAATCCAATACCAAGTAAAATTCAGACCAGTATCAGCGATACTGATCCGATACTGATACTTTGTACAAATCTACTCAATGTCTGGAAAATCTTTTTTTAAAAAATAGTGCATTTCAAATCATAGCTTCATAAAGAATACAAGACATGAGAGTAATTATTGTTTAATTTTTAAGAACTATTATAAAAATGAAAACTTGCATATTAATAATTTTCTTGGCTGTTTGTGGCGCTAAAATAGTTCCACACATGACTCCTTTTCTGTTCTGCCATTTTTTTCTACAGACTGAGTGAGTCAGAGTTGACTGACTGAGAAGTGTGACGCAGTACACGCTTACCGAGGCGGAAGAAGAAGTAGTTCCCACCAATCACATATCATTTGGACAAGATCCCAATAGTTTAGCTACTTTCCACTGTGTTCCTGATATACATGATCTCAAATGACTTAAGAATCAAAAATATCAGAGTGGGTGAATAAAGGCATAACGGCTATATGTAAGATTATAAAGGATAATGCACTACTTAGTTTTGAAAGAATTAAAGAGAAATATGCTCTAGAGACACAAGATTTCTATCGTTACCTACAGCTGAGACACTTTGTTAATGAAAAAATAAAGAATTTAGCAGAAAAAAGCAATCAGTTATTGGATGTATTCATAAGGGCTTATGATTCACACAAAAATAGAGGTATAATCTCAGGTCTATATAAAGGGCTTGTTAACATGAAAACACATTCCATTTTATATATAAAAATAAAATGGAAAATAGAGGGAGGACTGGATCTGACAGAAGAAGAGTGGATAAGAGTCTGGGAATATCAATGGAAGTGTAGTAGTTCACAGAGTTGGAAAGAGTTTGGCTGGAAAAGCTTGATTAGATATTTCATTACACCACATCAAAAGTCCCACTACAGAGATAACTGCCCAATTTGTTGGAGAAAATGTGGTAATACAAATGCAAATCATTATCATCTCTTCTGGAATTGTTCAGTTATTGAAAATTACTGGAAGGAAATACATAAGGAAACACAAGAAATTAGCGGGAGCCACTTATCCTTTGAATGTAAATCTTTATTTTTTGGACTTACACCAGAAGGATGGACAAAGTGAGACAAATACTTATTTAATATCCTGCTAATAGCGGCCAAAAAAGCCATCACAAGAAAACAGCTTTCATCAGAAAGCTGAACGCTGAGCATGTGGATGGAAATTACAGTGGACAAATATAAGATGGAGAGACTAACTGCAGAGGTGAACTATAAGAAGGACTTGTTTGTTACGCGCTGGAAGAAATGGATGGAATACATCATGCCACGCAGACCGGACTTTGATGCTTTTATTTTTGTATAGGAGATTAGATATAGTAAATGCAATAACTGCAATTCACTCCCTACTTGTTAATGTTCTTTTTGTTTGTTTCATTGTTAAACTAGAAGCACTCGGAGAGCACAGACCTACGCCAAGGCTGATCAGTGGCGCCCCCTGTGGGCCCCCCCACCCCCGATCACCACCAAAATTTAATCATTTCTTCCTTATCCCATTTCCAACAAACCCTGAAAATTTCATCCAAATCTGTCCATAACTTTTTGAGTTATGTTGCACACTAACGGACAGACAAACAAACAAACAAACAGACAAACAAACCCTGGCAAAAACATAACCTCCTTGGCGGAGGTAAAAATGGGACATTCAGACTAATATACTGTTGATGACATTTAAAATGAATATCTTTGTCAAAATTGATGCAGAATGTCAATAAAAAAGTGAATTAAAAAAAAAACGAAAAAGAATCAAAAATATTGATACTTGGATATGTGAATCGATTCTAGAGTGCAAAGATCTGGTATTGGAGATATCGATATTTCAATATCAATCCACACCTCACTAATAAGCACACGTGTCTCTGTGTTTGAACAGTGATCAGCAGTGATAGTCTGCAGTGCTTTTAAATGAGTGCGTTCGCTGACAGTCAGACCGCCTCAGGCTGTAGAAAGGAAAGAAATGTAAGCGGAGAAGTGAGAATTACGATGCTACATGGTGAAGATGAGGTGACGAAGTGAAAGTGGTTGTGTGTAAACTCACAAGAGCAGGAGCAGCAGCAGCAGCTGTGCAGCCAGGTGTCTGATAATAGGAGCCGGCAGCCGAATCACAGACGTGGCAAACTCACTTTAGTCAAACTGACTCACAGGTGGGAGTCAGGTGTGGTCGACAACCTCACACACAACACGAAGACGCAAGTGGTAACACAAAGTGGAAGACTGCATTCCTCTACGTGTTGTTGTTACTGCGGACATGTTAGTTTGTAAGTTACATGACTAGCAGCTGCAGTTCAAACAATTCAGTGATTTAAAAAATAGTTCCAGTGTCCCTGTATGTCAGTATCATGTTCTATCTGGATCAGTCCCCAGCTGAATTTGTGAGGTTATCAGGTTCTGTCTCTATGTTAGAGTCCTGGGGTCTGGATGCAGGAGGTCCGTTTCCCAATAGAAGAACTCAACTAATTCAATGAAAGTCCATATATGACTTCTATCAGTGAATCAATAGGAAGTATGTTGATATCTCTAACCATTTATGTTATAATGCATCAAAATATGGACCATTAGAAGAAAAGGCAGATTTTTAATAATTAAAAAAATGGTCAAATATTTTAAAATCAAAATTTCTCATAAACCATGAACAAATGTTGTAGACATTGTCCCAAGGAAGACACATATAACATTAGACATGAACCCAACCAGTATTTTCATCAGAGAAGATGTTTGAAGAAATGGTAAACAAAGACCATGACTCCAGACACAAAGCCTTCACAGTAACTCATGGCCAATCTGTCGCTGAGATAAGAACAAAATAAAGGGACGATGGGTCGAGTTGCAGCAAGAAAGCCATTGCTGAGACTTCAGAATAAGAAAAAAAGGCTCACCTGGGCCATGAAACACCGCCAGTGGACTACAATTTTCTCAAACTAAACAGTGACAAAACTGAGGTTCTCCTCATTGGCTCAAAATCCACTTTATCCAAAACCAACAGTTTTTCCCTCACCATTGACAACTCCACGGTCTCCCCTTCCCCACAGGTTAAGAGTCTGGGTGTCATCCTCGACAGTACTCGATCTTTTCAATCCCACATCAATAACATTACTTGGTCTGCATACTTCCACCTACGTAACATTAATCGCCTCCGCCCCTCCCTCACCCCCCATACCACTGCTATCCTTGTTCACAGCCTTGTCACCTCTCGTCTAGATTACTCTCTCCTCTTTGGTCTCCCACACAAATCCCTCCATAAACTTCAATTAGTTCAGAACTCTGCTGCCCGCATCATCACCAGGACCCCCTCCACTCACCACATCACTCCTGTCCTCCAACAGCTCCACTGGCTCCCGGTTAAGTTCCGGATTGAATTTAAAATCCTTCTAATGACATTCAAGGCCATCCATAACCTCGGCCCTCCATCTCTGTCTGACCTCCTTCATGTTGCCCCTCCCTCTCGTACCCTCAGATCTTCCTCCGCCATCCGCCTCACTGTTCCCTCCGCCCGTCTCACCACCATGGGGACCAGAGCATTCAGCTGCTCTGCTCCCCAGCTCTGGAACTCCTTGCCACCGGACCTCAGAAACACCACTTCACTCCCTGTCTTCAAATCCAGACTCAAAACACATCTGTTTAGGACCTCTTTCTCTTTGTGAACACAACTGCATTGTCCAATTTTTTCTTTTTTTTTATCCTGCCTTTTATTTTTTACTCTGCTTTATTGCTTGTTTTATACTCTCCTGTTTTGCTGTTTTACTTTACGGTGCCCTTGAGTGCCAAGAAAGGCACCTATAAATAAAATGTATTATTATTATTATTATTATTATTATTATTATTATTATTATTATTATTATTATTATTATTATTATTACTGTAGACTGGAAGAAGGTGTTATGGACTGATCAAACCTGCAACTGTTCAGTCTTCTGTTCACAGTGTAAACTCAGACTTACTTACTCCTCCTCTATCTTCTCTGTGCTTTCAGCTGTTGTCCTGTCAGTCTCCTCTCACTCCAGCTGTTGACTTTCAGAAACTTGTCTTCTGGTTCTGTTGTGTCTTTGGTTCTTCCAGACCTCCTCCTGTCTGCATTTCCCAGTCCAGTTTCTGAGTGCCTTTGGATGGTGAAGGAAACTGGACTTACTGACACCTGGACTTTCTTGGACATTTCTCTGTAGGACAGACCGACATTTTTCAGTGTTCTGATGGTCTGTTTCTCTTCTATCGTTAATTGCCTTTTCCTCTTTTCCATTTTTATAGTAACACACTACTTTCTGCAGTCCAATACTGTTCAAATAATGCTCATAACGGTATGGTACCAAAGTGTGTTCCAACACTACTTTTCTGCAGACACAGGGGGTTGGAAGGAATTCACAATCGTTAGGACACTTGGAGGAATTGGAAGCACCAACTTCTGAGGCTTGATAAACCTCCACTGCTGCAGAACTGCTTTAAGTTGTTAAACCAATTCTTGTTCGCCTTTTTGTATATTCTGAAATGTACATTATTTTTCAGTTTTGTTTAACCTTGCCTTTTTTTTTTTTTTTCACCTCTGGCAGTTCACCGCTTACCTTTGTACCATTTCACACGGTTCATTGGACTTGAACCGCTTGAATTTCAATACAAAAGTGGAAAAATTGGGGTGTTCTAAAACTTTTGACCGGTAGTGTATATATACATATATATATATATATTAGTGGTGGGCAGCGATTAAAATTTTTAATTGCGATTAATCGCATGGCTTTCTGCGATTAATCGCGATTAATCGCATAGTTGTTGGGGGGAATGCATCAACAGCATGTATTGCCTTTCAGTGATATTCCAGACTGGAAGTACTCCGGTGATAAAAAATAATTGCACGTCAGTGCTTCCAAACAACTGTGTCCTTCTCACCCCCACCATTTGAAGACATTTAAAATGAAAATGTCCATGTAAAAAACCACTACTTTTACACATGTTTATGTCCCCACCAGTGTATTTACAGTTGTGAGTGATTGACAGGAGTCTTAAGCCCACTAATAAGTACTAATACTAATAAGCCCAATAATATGTGATGTTCAGTTGTTCAAAGCAAGCAAAGGGGCCCTGAAGTGGTCAGAATAAGTTGCACTAACGTATGTTTTGTCCTTTCCGTGTTACCGTAGTTAGTTCGGACATAGAACTAACAGACATGTTTCTTTCACTCTTGTTTGTATGGCCCCAAAAACGTTTGCCTGTGAGTATTTTATGTTCAGTTGTTGTCAGAATGAATAGTATCAAATATCTCTGATGTGAACCTTTGTTGCTGAATAAAAAGACGTAAATCTTTAATTAACCTGTAAATGCTAATCGTTAGCGTGTCTATGGATTTTCCCATTCAAGTTAGCATCGAGATAAAATGACTGCTAATACAACATTCACATCGTAAATGAGTAAAGGTTAGTTCAAAGGCTGGCATATTAGACCTAAACACAACCAATGAATTTACATAAACTTAGGATGAGCCTGCAGAAAGAATTAGCAACCCATCTCCGACTGCTAGCATAAACAAATTAGCTTAAACATCAGCATTACTTGTAAAGTTCGCCAGTTTTCTCCTCTCAGCTGCACATACACACAGCACCGGTGTGTGGACCGGCAAAATAAAAGCATGAGTTGCAAAATAAGAGTCCGTATGTATAAATCAACTCAGACTCGCTTGAAAGGCAGAACAATAATAAAACGGCGTTAACGTGAGATGAAAAAAGTTGTCGGCGTTATTTAATGAATGCGTTAACACGGTAATAACGCGTTAACTTGCCCACCCCTAATATATATGTATATATATATATATATATATATATATATATATATATATATATATATATATATATATATATATATATATATCAGAAAAAAGTAGACTCGACTCTCTTTACTTGCAGTCAAGAAAAACTGGAGTTGAGATCTGGAGAACCCACAATACAACAAAGTGCTCGCAGTCTGTTTTTAATGGTAAATTAAAACCCCCAATTTGACTGAAAAAAAAAAAAAATGCAGGAAGATTCATCAAAGGTAGGATTTGTGATTCCACTGGGCAGCAAAACTTCAACAAACACCACCTTCATGGAAAAGTCTTTCAAGTGTGTTTTGGATGTTCTCCCATTCTTCCTTTACTGACTGTGCCAAACAGTTCTATTTTAACTTCATCAGTCCACAGGACTTTAGATGTTGGATTTGAAGATGAGTTTCAGGTAATGTTTGTCCAGACTTTTCCATGAAGGTGGTCTTTGAGGCTTTGCAGGTGGCTGAAACACTTACTATTGCCCATGATGTTATTGGCCATTTGTTGTGTGTGAATAGCTTTTCTCACTACGGCAGTAATACATGTGTAGGACTGAATGAAAAAGTGCACCTCATCTACTGTCATCCATCATCTGTGCCAAAAACAATGAACAGTGGTGTTTCCATAGAGGGTTCATGATTCCGAGGCAGTATTTCATCACACCACCATTAGATGATCATTGCACCTCTACAGTCCAACATGTCCATGAGGTTTTCCAGAGCTGAAAGATGAAGCCAACACTCAACTGGAGCTGGAATTTACAGCAGAAATAAACACATCAACAGTCAAAATACTGTTTAGATGTGAATTTATACACAACTGACCCTGTGTTTCCAACTCCTCAGAATTAAAGTATCTGTTTTCTGTCCTAAAAGTTGCTAAATAACATCATCACCTCATTTAAATCATTGTAAATGTGCATGTAAGTGTAATGAATGAGGTACGACAGAGGAAGTACATTGTGTTAGGGACAAAACATGAGAATAAAAAGTGCCTAAATTTGTTTAGAACTACAAATGAACTATGCTACTATTATTATTATTATTATTATTATTATTATTATTATTATTATTATCATTATTATTACTAGCGGCATTGTACCCGTGATGTCATTATACAATACCGCCCTCCCATGGTGCAACAGTGGCATTGCACCCATACCCCCTCCCGTGCTGCAACACGTGTCAGACATGGGTTGGACAAAGACGCGCCGGACACAGAACATCCATTATAGTAGGATTATTATTGTTATTATATGATATAATTCTTGTTTTTTTAATGTCCCAGTTCCATCTGTCCTCCTTTCTCCTCCTTAGCTAAACTGACCCAAAAAAGACACTCTGGACCAGTTACTGGGGTTAGTTATTGATTTATGGGTTTGTTTGTTTAGTTTTTCTTTTCATTTTCTTCAGTTTGGTTTGGTTTTTAACCTTATGGTCCACTTAGGAGACGACAACAAGTCACAGTAAAACAGGAACATTTTACTAAATTAAAATCAAATTGCGATATTTCGAAAACCATTGATCCAATAAGGGTACAATTTGAAATTTTGGCTTTTCTGGCCATGAATTATTCATACACCACCAAATTTCATTAAAAAAATGGAGGGGGTGAGGTTTAAAAATACCATTTTTTGGGTGATCTGAGATGGACTGACCCACCTGGTTGAACTCCATGGGTTTTACTGGTGAATCAATGCTGTAGAAGATGACGGTGTTTCCATGGTAACTACGGAGCCTCTGAATGCCCATATGGGTCAGATCTGATGACCATGAAAAGATGAGGAACTGTATTTACACCAATTAGTTACATGGATTAAACAGTTACATCAGTAGATGGTTTTGGGTCTTTAAGGGTTAAATGTTTTACATGTAATGAGTCTAAAATATTTACAATTTTCATGTTCTGAAATGACACAAAAAATGCTGACTTTTTCATGATATGCTAATTTACTGACATGCAGGTGTGTATGTCTTGAACCAGAAAGCTGTTTAAAGGAAGGTGTGAATGAAAGTGTATGGTCCTCCTGACACTGACAACAACAAAGGCCTGCTTCTAACAGCGTCTCACTCGTTATGAGTCATTTGGAAGCAGTTCCACCTGAGGCAAGTACAAGTTGAATAAAAATCAGCAGAACTTAAGCTGAGTGCATCATCACTACCACTGAGTTCTATACCTTTACCCCAAGGACAGCAACCCACACATCCTTAATGTGTGACAACACTGACTTTAATTCTCCTTAAGGGAAAACAAACCATAAATATTAATACTTTGAACAAACAGTTTCACTCAAAAACAAAGCCTCACATTTCATGTTCTGATTAAAAAACATGTTTTTTTTTTAGTGATGTGACATTATGAAAGCTGTAGTCCACTGGTCCATCACACAAAGGGATGCTGATAATAATAAACAGGAACATGTAAAAAAGGCAACATTATCACATCAAATTAAATTAAATTGTATTTATATAGCATCACATCATAACAGAAGTTATCTGCTGAGCCTTTCCTTTTAGAGCTGGAATAAACCTGACTCTTAAACCAATGTACAGATTCTAACAGACTCCTCCAGGAGTGAACACATAGTGACAGTGGAAGAAAAAAATACCTTTAACAGGTAGACACCTGGAATAGACCCTGACTCTGGAGGATGGACCACTGACATGAGCAGTTAAAGGGTTAAAGAGAGAGAGACAGGGGGAGGGGGGAGACATATGGATGCACAGCAAACTGAACTACAAGTGTTAAAAACTACAACAGCTGTTACACGTATAAGTACTATGAGTATAACTACACTGTAAAAAATGACTGTGGAATTAACACCAAAAAATTGTAAAATTGAAACTTAAAAAACCTGTAAGTGACAATACAAAGCAAAGTTGTTTATTTGAAAAGATTTTTGTGTTAACAATTAAATCAAATATAGCTGTAGTTCTGACAGGAAGAGTATGTGAAGAAAACCACATTTGTACATAGAAATTATGTATTTCTGTGTATATCTATAGAAACTGCAAGACCATAATGTTTAAATAAAAGCATATTTGCATTTTTTTGTTTTTTTTTTTTTTAAATAAAAAAGTTTAAAAAATTAAACATTTAACAACATAACATTTTAAACTTGTAAATTTATGGGTTGGTAGAGTTGGTAGAGCGGCTCGTCCAATAACCAAAGGGTTGGTGGTTCAAATCCTGGCTCCAGCTGTCCATATGTCAAAGTGTCCATGGAAGACACTGAACCCTAAATTGTTCCCACTTGGACCTGGTGGCTTTAGAAAGCGCTTTGGACACCATGAGGGTGTATAAAATGTGCTAAATACGTGCAGTCCATTTACCAGTTAAATCCAATGTTAAATCTACATGTTACTCTGTAAATATGTTTACAGTTGGATGTGTTTTTTATAGTACTGTTCTGGTAACCACAGCTGCCAGTTTTTTTCCGTAAAAACAACAGGATTTTTTTTTACAGTGTACACATAACTGTGAATACTACTACTCCAAATCCAAGTACTAACAGTGGATATAGTACTACCACAACTGTTAGTACTAATAATATAAACCTGTACTATCTATGGAACTGTATAAGAAACACTATCACAACTATATGGATAAATTAATAAAGATGATGGAGGAGGAGATAAGAAGAGGAGGAGAGAGGAGGACAGACAGGAGGAGGAGCAGAGAGGAGGACAGACAGGAGGAGGAGGAGAGAGGAGGACAGACAGGAGGAGAAGCAGAGAGGACGACAGACAGGAGGAGGAGGAGAGAGGACGACAGACAGGAGGAGGAGCAGAGAGGGGGACAGACAGGAGGAGGAGAGAGGAGGACAGACAGGAGGAGGAGGGAGGGGGACAGACAGGAGGAGGAGCAGAGAGGAAGACAGACAGGAGGAGGAGCGGAGAGGAGGACAGTGTATCCTGATGACTCTCCCAGTCTATCTCAGTGGAACTAGATCAGCCTGACCCAGTTTAACTCTAGTCTTTATCATAAAGGACAGTTTTCTTCCTCCTCTTAAACGTACAGAGGGCGTCTTCTCCTGGACCGTGGCAGGAGGTGGTTTCACAACAGAGGAACTTGAGGGCTGAAGGCTCTGGCTCCCATCCTACTTTTGAAGACTCTAGAACCACCAGTGTGTCTGCATGTTGACAATGTAGGGTTCTAGATGGACTGGATGGAACTCAGAGCCCTTTCAGATCAGTAGGTGTCTGGACATGAAGGGCTTTGGATCCTAGATTTTACAGGGAGCCAGTGCAGAGAAGCCAACACAGGACAAATATGGTCTCTGATACTGGTTCTAGTCAGTGCACATTTATTTTATCTATTGGCATCTGAAATCAGTGCATCTACTTTTGTGAAAACAAAAAAGATGTGGCTGTAAGTAGTAAGTGACAATAAACAACTATTATTACTAGGGATGGGAATCGAGAACCGGATCTTTTTGAGAACCGGACCCCAGTGGCTAGATTCCTTGGAATCGTTTGCCTGCCTGCTTAACGATTCCACCTTCGTTGCGCATGCACGATGATGTCATGCGTACGCTGCATTGTTTTAGTCAGAACGTGGCCAACATGGTGTTGAGGCAGAAACGGTCTAAACAGACGACACCAGGTCCACTGGAACACTGTCAAAGCTTCCATTTCTTCTAAAGGGTGGAATCCCTCCAATCTGCTCAAACATTTGTCCACAGCATGTGATTCATTTACAGGAATGTCACATATTTGATACGATACTTAGCGATGCTTGTGAATGTAGCGGCAGAGTGAACACCAGGCCCAGTTCTGGTTCCAGTGCGGGAAACAAACTTCGTACCCCCTCAAATAAGTTTCCAAAGGTAGGGGAAAGGACATGAGGTGCAGATGAGCTGAGCCGAGTCGAACTGGTTCCACGTAGTGGACATGCGGCAAGAGAGGAATTACACTGAACAAAAATATAAACGCACCACTTTTGTTTTTGCTCCCATTTTTCATGAGCTGAACTGAAAGATCTAAAACTTTTTCTGTGTACACACAAGGTTTATTTCTCTCAAATATTGTTCACAAATCTGTCTAAATTTGTGTTAGTGAACACTTGTTCTTTGCTGAGATAATCCATCCACCTCACAGCTGTGGCATATCAAGATGATGATTAGACAGCATGATTTTTGCACAGGTGCGCCTTAGGCTGGCCACAATAAAAGGCCACTCCAAAATGTGCAGTTTTATCACACAGCACAATACCACAGATGTCACAAGTTTTGAGGGAATATGCAGTTGGCATGCTGACTTCAGGAATCTCCACCAGAGCTTTTGCCTGTGAACTGAATGTTTCATTTGTCTCATTTTTTTCTGATTAACACCTGTGCATCCTTGTTTAGCCAATATAAATATGGCAGGGTTTTGTATTTTTTTTTTTTTTTAGATAGTTCATGATTATATTATTTTTGTATGACTTTTTACTTAAACAATTTTAACAATTATGTTTTATGAATGAGTTAAGAATTATTTTCGTGGGCTAATCTAATCAGAAAATAGAGCATTAGTCCTGGTGATTTAACATATGAATTGTGTGCACATTAAATGTTCAGTAATATGAAACTATTGTGATGTCCACATCAATAAAACACAATTCAACTTAAAGGTGGTACTAACAGGATCATGGACCAACGGTCAGTAAGTATGGTAAGCTGTATGTTGTCACTACTTTTTCTCTGTTTTTCTAATTTTCCGTTCTTGTTTTCTGTTGAGGTGTGTCCACAGGGGGATTATGGGCTGAGGTCCACAATGCTAGACCTAAATAAACCAATAAAGTAAAGAGCTGCAGACAAACCCACAGGTTCAACATGTCATCTGTGGATACTGAATGCATGTAGATTAAGTTTTAAGTGTTGAAGTAAGCATTAATATTTTCTTCAAGAAATTAATTATCATGCTTGTCATATTTTCTTCTTAGTCTGTTAAACTTCCCATTTATAGTGTAAAGTTGACTAAAATGCTTGCCAAGGGTTCTGTGACAGCACCAACAGTAACAGTAAGAGTACACAGAAAAGTGTGCAAACGTATAATACAAATGATACTGTGACCAAGCTGTACGTGATAATGCAGCATTATGTCATAATACCCACCAGTGGTGGATTTTCCTACCCCCCCATTTGAAAATCTGCAGAAAAAATTACTGCTTCGGTTGGGAAACAAACCTGTTCTATCCTCGTTCCATCACGTCACAGTGTTACCTATTTAGCTAAACCCCAGTCCCCTCTGAGGCCAACCTAGCTGCTGTGTTTGTCTTGGTACTTTTCAGGATGTGACGTTCACTCCTGTGGGTGGTGCGTAGACACTAACTTTTGCGACTCTTCTGTCTCTTGTATTGGAGGAGGGGGAGGGTCTACACACCATTTATAATGAGCGTTTTTTATGGCAAAGGGAGTTAAATCTTAACTAAAGTCTGATAATAATGAGGAGACACCTGTCTATTCAAACATGAAAAACAAATGAATAGCCACAGAAGGTATGTAATGTATGATTATACAGTCAAAACTATAGAACTGTACGACATTTGCCATAAAACACAGCCAGTGATTGAGTGAATCACACATAGTTGTCAAACATAGGCCTTTATCTAACTGGTGTGTGTGGATACATTTACTGGCTGTTGGACATGTGTCAGCATCTTGTGAATCATTATTGTTTTGTTTGACAGATCATCAAGTATTCCACGTGCACACACACATTTTCCTGTGTGTACTACTAGTAGGCCTACTACCAAGTAGAAAAAAAACATATTTACCTCCACCAGGGAGGTTATGTTTTTGTCAGTGCTGGTCTGTCTGTCTGTCTGTCTGTCTGTCTGTGTGCAGGATAATTCAAAAAGTTATGGACAGATTTGGATGAAAATTTCAGGAAATGTTGATACTGGCACAAGGAACAAATTATTAAATTTTGGTGATGATTGGGGGTGGGGGGGCTTTTCTAGAAAAGACAGTGCAGACCTCCGCCAAGGCAGATCAGTGGGCCCCCGTGCCCCCCACCCCCCCACCCGTGAACACCACCAAAATGTAACCATTTGTTCCTTGTGCCAGTATTAACATTTCCTGAAATTTTCATCCAAATCCAGGGCACTGATCTGCCTTGGCAGAGGTCTGCGATCTCTGAGTGCTTCTAGTTTATTTGTTTTATTTAACCTTTGTTTAACCAGGAAAGAAGATCCCACTGAGATTAAGAACCTCTTTTCCAAGAGAGTCCTGGCTATGAGGCAGCAGGAAATACAACACACAGTTACAACATACAAGAATTTACAGGACAAGTCAGACTATGAAAAACAAATGTAAGTCATTGAGTTAGTCTCATTGAATTTGGATTTAAAAGCATTCAAGAAGATCAGTTCAGTCAGATTCCATTCTTTTAGCAACATATTTCATGTGGCACAGAAAAGAACAGCTGATCATTTGGTCACAGACAATAAGAATCAACACTTCTTGTTGTTATTAAACTACAGCTATAGGAAGGCGATAGTCCAAGTTTGGCCTTGTAATTAAAGGTGCTCCTACTACGTCTAAGCCTCAGGGTCAGTTAAGATTAAAGTGTATGCTGTGTTGTGAAATATGACCATAATGTATGTTATGTAAACAAAGTAAGTAGGGAGGATATCACAACCCCCCCCCCTCGATTTTTTTCTGGATCCACCACTGCCCACAAATGTTAATAATGTGCCTCATTTTGTAACAAATAGCTTGAATGCAAAGTCTGTATCATGACGTGGATTTTCTACAGCCTGAAGTTCACAGACATGTGGAGAGTCCTTAGTTCCTCTCAGACCACTTGGATTACAGTTTTCTAAAAGTGATGCCAAAAACTATCAAGCATTGCAGCATTAGCCATCAGTATATACTGTAGTTTCACAGGAAGTGTACCAGGTGGGTCACAGAGACAGAAACTGAATAATCCTCTGTTAAAGGACTTGAACACACAATTCAACTTGAATAAATTTGTAAATTCTGTCAAATTCTTTAGTCACTCACTGTCTAATTATGGTGCAGTGGTGCAGTGGTCCCTAGAGAAGTGGGGATGCTCTCAATTTTTGCCTTTTTTTTTTTAAGTAGTCCAGAAAAATGCCCTGTTTTAGAAACAGTGACATGTCAGATTACTCTATTTACTTTACCTCAAAAGTCCATCAGTAGTATTTGCTCACTATTATAAAATTATCATGACTTGATCAGGAGCAGTTTGTAGGTTTTACTGGACACACAAGCAGCTGCATGAATGAAAATGTATTCAACATGAGACAAACATAGGATAATGTTAGCCTTTCATACTGTTAGCCTTTCATAACGTTAGGCTTTCATACTGCTAGCCTTTCATAATGTTAGCCTTTCATAAAGTTAGGCTTTCATAACGTTAGCCCACTCACACAGTTTAACTATTGGCTACAAAATCTCTTCTCTTAATGTGCAGTCTTATGTCCAGTAGTTTAAAACAGTGCCTCATTCTGAAACCACCTAAAAACTTACCTCAGAATTATGTATTCCATGAAAGTAGGTTATTTTGATATGTGTCACTCATGTGAAAGATGTTTATTCTGCTTTTGTTGCCAATTAGAGGTAGAGTAGGGCGGGTCATGGCTTCACCATCTGAGGGGGGAAAAATGGGCAATTTTGCTCAGATACTACTGAATGGTGTGTATCAGGGGGATTTAGAAGTGGGTATACGAAATGCTGACTGAAACAAATACACCAGTGTTATGGTGTATTCAAGTAAAGTCATCAGTCACACAACTGATGAACATTTAGACCAGGGTTCCCCAACCGGCAGACTCCAGTCCAAATTCAGACACCAGGACACTTTCATCCCCTCACAAAAGAAGAAAAGTAAAAGGTTATATAAAAAATATATATATATACCTGTATAGAAATAACAACAATAACAACATCATTAAAGAATATATATCTATAGATATAAACAACAACAAACCAGCCCAATGACATCAATAAACAATCTGTCAGGTCAGTCTTCAACACATTTGGATTCAACTTATACCAACTGAACATGGAAATAACATCCAACTGTGTGTTGATCCTGGCGTCATGTGCGTCACAATAAGCGTCTTTGTGAAACACAACAGTGGAACAAATGTTTAACAGCAGAGAAATTAAGGAAACAAAGCTTCGATTTGGGAAAATTGTAATCAACTAATTTTTTTAATCGATCTGAGTCGATTAATCGTTACAATTCTACTATGAGTCCTTTGTCACATGTCCACATTTCAATAAAGTTTGTATAAAACATAACCTGGTAATATTGTACTTAAAAAATCTGGCTGACTTTTCTTGTGAATTTATACATGAACTGGAGGAAAAGGTTCTATTGTAGATGCTTGAACAAAGTAGTTTTGGCTTCAAAAACTGAAGTACAAACATGCAACATGATGTTTCTGTTGAACCTGTGGGTTTGTCTGCTGCTCCTCCCTTCATTGGTTTATTTAGGCTTAGCAATGTGGACCTCAACCCATAATCCCTCTGTGGACACACCTGTGGTGGACAGTATAAAGACCCTGGACTGAAGTGAGTCGGACAGCGAGCCTCCACGAGTGTCTCCACTGAAGCTCCAGAGCCTCCAAACCCATCGAACCAGAAGATGAGTCCCTCTGTGGGTCTGCTGCTGTTGGTCCTGCTGGGTCTCTCTCAGGCCCTTTCTGACATAGAAGAGGTCCCAGATGATGAAGATAGTGTTGACATCACCACCGCGATTCTGTCCACCAACAACGCCTCCGATGAGAACCTGTTTGAAGGAGACTTGTTGTTTCCAACAAACAGAAACCTCATGATGTGCTGGTCTGGGAACAGGTGCCGCTGGCCTAAGTCGTCCAATGGTCAAGTGGTGATTCCCTACGTGATTAACAATGTCTTCAGCAGCTTCGAGAAGGACAAGATCAAACGTGCCCTGCAGGATTTCCACACAAAAACCTGCATCCGCTTCACCCCACGTGTGAGAGAGTACGACTACATAAGCCTGGAGAGTAGACAAGGATGCTACTCTGCTGTGGGCAAGTCAGGAGGCAGACAGGTGGTGTCTCTGCAGAAGAACGGCTGCATGCACAAAGGCATCATCCAGCATGAGCTGTGCCACGCTCTGGGCTTCCAACACGAACAAACCAGGAGTGACCGCGACCAATACATCAAAATCCACTGGAACAACATCGCATCAAATATGGCCCACAATTTCCAGAAACATCGCACCATCAACCAAGAAACTCCCTACGACTACAGCTCCGTCATGCACTACGGAAAATATGCTTTCGCCAGAGTCCGTAACCAGCCGACCCTCACCCCCTACCCTGACCGTTCTGTCCCAATCGGACAGAGGCAGGCCATGTCCCAGTGGGACATCACCAGGATCAACAGGGCCTACAGCTGCAACTAACAAAGCATGTGACCATCCTGAACCAAAGGGATCCTTTATCAATAAATATTCCTGTCATCTTATCTGGTGTTTGTTGATTTATTTGGACCTGCATCAGTCAGTAGAAACTCTTCCTATTCTGTACACAGAAGGAAGCACAGCGGCATTATTGGAATGACTATTTCACCTCCAAACCTCCACAGAGGTGCTGCTGTTAAGAGCCTGGAAACTGACTGGTGTTCGAAATTACTACTCATTTTGTGGTCGCTCGTTTATGGGTTCATCTCGTCTTTTACAGATTCAAATCTCCACAACATGTAACATATGGACTTGAAAACAGGCCCAGATACACTCCAAGTGGAGCACCGCTTCAGGTGTACACCCACAAACCAGGGTCTAGCATCAACCCTAAACCAAAGTGGGAAGTGGGAAAAGGTGAGGAAGGGGCTTTACATGCAGTTACCAGGTGTCACAGGCCAAACTGGAAAAATAAAAACAGAATGAACAGAAAAATAGAAAAAAGTGTTAAAAAAAAACAAAACAAAAAAAACCACTGACATGACATGGTACTTACTTGATACTTACAGCTAGCCCACAATTGTTAGCCTCACAGTCCAGCACAAATGTCTTTATTTAGCATTAGTTAGTTCTGCTAATACACTGAATTGTATTCTACTGATACGAACATTTTTGTACAAATAAATTACACATTATCACAATAGTTACATTTTGGCACCAGGCTGCACACAATTCATACATGGCTGTAACAGTCTATTTTCTAAGATGTCTGTGCACGTCTGCTGTTCTCTAATTAGACAAGACCACGAGTTCCCTCTCTGATAATCACTGGAGATGAAACCAAAACATCCTTCTTAGTCTGAGCTTCTACAGAACTGAAGCTTCAGGGCCCAGGTCAATAGTTTCAGAGGATCCTGTTGCCTCTGCTGCTTCAGGTTTGTTACCACCCCTCAGCCTTATCAATAAACAATGAACTATCAATTCATTGATATGAAAATATATCACAATGTGGTCATGAGTCATGATAAAAGTAAAATCCAGGACAATGCACCATTAATACTTAAGGATCACGATGTTTTAGACGCAGCTTCCCTACAAAAGGGAACATGCAATTTTCTTACATAAAAATCCAATCACTGTGTGTGTGGGGTTTCCTTTGAAAATAAAAGACAAATAGTTCCATTAAAAATTGTGGCCCATATTTAAGTCAGATTCTGCCCTATTTTAAATAGTAGTTTAATCTCAGACCTTTTTGAGGTTAATCACATGGTGTGGCCTGTGTTTTTACTTCTTTTTTCTAATTTTTACATTATTACCCAGCATCAGAATCCTCTGTTACTTATTGTTATTGGGTGTTACAGTCGCTCCATTCAAGTGGAAAAAAAAGTAGCAGGAAAGACTCATCAACACAAAAGAAAAATATAGAAATATAAATATATAATTTCTATGTGTATATAAAGCTCTAAAATACACACACACACACACACACACATATATATATATATATATATATATATATATATACAGGGTAGGGAAGCAAAATGTACAATATTTTGAGGCAGGATTGAAAGACAGTGTATGACCAATTAGTTTATTGAAAGTCAAGAGAATTTATTTGCCACAAGAAAATTTACATCATAGAAAATGTTTTTATTCTATGTGTCCTTCTTTCTCAATAACTGCCTTCACACGCTTCCTGAAACTTGCGCAAGTGATCCTCAAATATTGAGGTGACAACTTCTCCCATTCTTCTTTAATAGTATCTTCCAGACTTTCTTGTAATTGTTTTGCTCATAGTCATTCTCTTCTTTCCATTATAAACAGTCTTTATGGACACTCCAACTATTTTTGAAATCTCCTTTGGTGTGACGAGTGCATTCAGCAAATCACACACTCTTTGACGTTTGCTTTCCTGATTACTCATATGGGCAAAAGTTTCTGAAAAGGTATGGATAATAGTGTTAGGTATGATTATGACATCAGTATATGTTTGGTTTCAAAACAACTGACGTAGTGCCTGCTGAGAAAAAACAACTAAATGTTCATTGTACATTTTGCTTCCCCACCCTGTGTATATATATATATATATATATATATATATATATATATATATATATATATATATATATATATATATATACATACACACACACACACACACACACACACACACACATATATATATATATATATATATATATATATATATATATATATATATACATATACACACACACATATATATACATATATATATATACATACATATATATATCAGAATATATATATATATATATATATATATATATATATATATATATATATATATATATATATACATACACACACACACACACACACACACACACACACATATATATATATATATATATATATATATATATACATATACACACACACATATATATATACATATATATATATACATACATATATATATATCAGAATATATATATATATATATATATATATATATATATATATATATATATATATATTTAAACCCTCTATTAGGACACAAAATTAGAATGGCACTTCGTACAATATGTACTAGACAATATATTTATCAGTATGTAGTACATGTAGTACACCTTACCCTAGTAGTGGAACGCCATGTATTTTTCAATATCTCATGAGATGTGTGATCTTGCACACGTTTGAATAAGTGCTGAATAAATATTCTCACTCCCAACAGGTCATATACTGACACTTGGTCATGGTGTCACATTTGAACAGACAGGGTGAAATAAGGGCATCAGTTTTCAATGTATCAGGCAGTCTGAAACATGCACAGACAATGCTGTGGTTCCAGTTTGGACATAAAAACAACTGACCATATAAGCTTGACGTGGCATGGCTTTATCATTATTATTATTATGATTATTATTATTAATAATCATAATAATCATCATCATCATCATCATCATCATCATGGATTACATTTCTATAGCACTTTTCAACGTACCCAAAGCTCTGTACATTTTGATCCATTTTTCATTTGCTCTCACATTCTCCCTCTGGTGGTGGACTAAACTTGGTGGTGGTAAACTACATCTGTATCCACAGCTACTGGCTGCCATTCCACGCCAAACGACCCCTCCGACCCCCACCGAACATTCACAGGCATTCATACACCAGTGTGGGTAACAGTGGAGGCCAGGTGGGTGAAGTGTCTTGAAAATAGAAACACCATCATCTTCTACAACATTCATCCACGAGTGAAACCCATAGAGTTGGATCAGTGACAGTGGATGGACACACTGGGTTTATGTTCAGTTAATGAGAGATTTGCTGAAAAAGTCACTTTTTCTTCAGTTTTCTTTCTGTTTCTGATATAATCATTTTTGAATTTATTCTGTTTTCATGAACATCTAATTTAAATATAGGAAATTAAATGAGGATAAGACATGATTTAAAGTGAAAAATGCAAAATATAGAGCATAATATTGTAATAAATAGTGATAAATTGCTTAAAGCAGTGCATGACTTTCCTCACTAATTTTTCTTCAAATGTGTCCAACCCCAGTCAGATCCTAATTATCACTAATCCATTAGTCTGGCCATGCTTACGCAATTAAATCACTTCCCTCATGGTGAACAACTTTGAAGATGACTCCATCACAAACAGTCCATTTGTTTATATACCAAACCGATACGTCACTCGGGCCTTTTCGTAGATTTTGTTGTGAAGTGCATTGTGGGAATGGGAATTCCATGCATCGGCAGCAGCAACAAACATGGAGACAACAAGCAATGAAACCCTGTCTGCTACCCACCTTGCAAGCATACGGGGTATGGGGGGCCCCTCACCGTTCACTTCTTCCTTACTGTCCATGTATGATAAACCTACACGATGACATATTCCCAAAAGGCCATGAAACTGATGTTTAAGTATTGTTTTTCACCATCACACAGCCCGTATTACAAGATGACAGTTGACTTACAGTGATTCTTTCCATTACTTTTGACCTGGTAATGGAGACGGTTTCATTGCTTGTTGTCTCTGTGTTTGTTGCTGCTGTGGCTGCATGGAATTCCCATTCCCACAATTACCTTCGCAACAAAATTTCCAAAAAGGCCCAAGTGACTTATTGGTTTGGTATGTAAACAAACAGACTGCTTGTGAGAACACTGTAAGACTGGATAAGTTGAGTTTACTTAAAAAATCTGAGGTAACCGGTTGCCTTAAAAATGTAAGTAATGAGTAATGAAAACTTGAGTGTATTACACTTAAATGCTTGATTTGAATGGAATTGCTATTCTAAGTACAACACACTAAATGCCAAGTTAATTTATGGAAGCAAATCTGTGTCATCAGAGATTGAAAGGTTGTATTTTGCAATAATTTAGGTTGAAAGGTTGTATTTTGCAATGTTTTTTTTTTTTTTTTAATGGTTGTATTTCATAATTTTAATTTTTTTTATAGTTGATTTTTTTTGAGTGAGCATCATGTGATCTTCAGATTGGGTGAAAGTTAGATTGAGTGGCTCCGTACTCTATTGGTTTTGCCTGGTCAAGATGTTATATCGAATTTTTTTAGGTTGAATTTTTTTTTAGATGGAATTTGAAACACATTGTAATTAAGAATATTGAATTATTATTATTATTATTTTTAATAATTGAATTCAGAATATAAAACTCTATGTGTAAAAATTCAACAATTCAAAAAAAAAAAAAAAAAATCAACTATAAAAAAATTTAAATTATGAAATACAACCATTCAAAAAAAAAACAAAAAAACATTGCAAAATACAACCTTTCAACCTAAATTATTGCAAAATACAACCTTTCAGTCTCTGATGACACAGATTTGCTTCCATATTAATTTAACTTAAAATTTGTTGAAATGTTAATTGCTTTATATAATCATTAGACTAAATATCATCAGTTCATTGGACTCAATTCCAAGTAGATTTAAATTAAATGTAAAGTAAATGGCTTTGTAAAATTATTCAACTTAAGAATTGTAGCGCAGCTGGAAGTTAAGATAAAGTTAGCCCAATGCAATCATCCAGTACAGACATTGCTTTTAATTTAGTGAGGTTTAAAGTTTCACATAGTACTGAAACCCTTCAAGATGAACAGTAAATCCATAGTTGTTCCTCTGGCTCTGACTCACGGTGAAGCTGTACAAAAATACAAAAACAAACACAAGAAAAGGCCAATAAACATTGCCATACACACATTAAGTCAAAATTAATACGAACACCACAACCCCGCTGAACCCCTGCACAGAAAAAGAACACATTTTCAACAACATGCCCAATACCCACAGTGCAATGCAGAGATAAAAAGGTGTGGTCATGACCAAAACTGACTGATTTAAATCCATTCAACTCAAACTTTTTCACACTTTCAACTAGGTCTACAAATTAGCAGAATATACTTAACATTTTATAGCAATGTAATAAAACTTAAATCATTTAAGTACACTGTAATTAAAGCATTTTAGTAAATACAACGTCCAGGCTTACAGTGAACGATGGTCAGAAATTGCGTTAAAATGTTCAAAACAGTGAAATTTCTCTTGCCTGGCCAGCCAGCAGCCCTAATCCTCTGATCCTAGAATCACTCCTGGTATGACAGAATAAATTAGTAATATGCCCTTTGTATGTAGAGGAGAATCTGAATCATGTTTATTTGGGCATGCATTGTATAAAACACATATGATGCAAAATACATCTAGATGTTGATTTTGTCTTTTGGATTGTGATCATAGTCTGTAGTGTTTCAGTGTGAATCCTATATGAGCTGTAGGTATTACTCTTACCGCCGTGGTCTCTGCTGAAAACCTGCTTTATGTGTGAAGTGACAGAAGGAGGGACGTCTAACACTGCTTACTTTACTTTTACCTGAGTGTTTTTTTTTACCCAAGTATCTGCATTTCTAGTAGAACTGTCACATTGAATAACCAGCCTGAAAACAGTGGATCTGCCTCCCAGATGAGTTGAAAACACAATATGGTTTTAATAGTGGTGTTTAATTAGGGCTAAAACACAAACAACACTGTTCTTATGTGGGATGTTTTCTTATAGACTGCAGTGTTTTGATCATCTATAATTTGTACCTGCTTTTTTCCTGTTTTCATTTTATGTCTTATTTCAAAGTCTCCAGTTGACAGCTGTTGTACGTTAGAGCTTCTCTACAAACACTTACAGTTCATCTGGTACTTATTCATGTACTACGCTGCAGTTCCAATGCTACTGTCGTATCCATATCAAAACAAAAAACTAAATCTAAAATAATGTTGTGAGAAATTACAATTTACAGTTTCCATTGTTGTGTGGCTTATAACTGCAGTCAGGCTGAAGACAATGTTGTGACAGTTTATCGCAGCATTACAAAGACTAGAGCTGAAACGATTACTGAATTAACTAATGAAAATTGATTTAAGAGAAAGTTATTCCATTACAATCTTCCAGAATCAAAGCTTCATTTCCTTAATTTCTCTGTTGTTAAAGCTCTACCGTATGATGTGGCATTTTTACGCTCACTCTTTTGTCATCTTCAAATGCTCCTAATAAGCATGTGTCAGACTAAAATGTAAAAGAAATTCACCAGGTTTTAAAACTAAAATTTTTTTAGATAAATAAAAGTCTAACCAATCATTTTATTCAGTCTGAATAAAATAATTGGTCGAGCCTGGCAGAGCCTCCTGTCAATCATCCATGACCGCCGCCCCGCATCCGATATGGGTACCTCTGAATCTGACATTTGACTCCTGGTGCTCCTCCTGTCGCTGAGTACGTTCTCCTGTCTGGGGATGTGAATGAATAGGACTCAAATGCACATGTGGAAGGGAAAAAACTGATTTATTAACAGAAACAACTACTAAGGGGACCAAACAGAAGAACCTGACTGCAGCAGTCAGTCTGGTGAATGAAGGATGGAGATGAAGTCTGGGAGTCTGGGGTACTGGACTCTGCAGACACGTGTGCACAAAGCGAATGCAGGACTCCGCATACATGTACTGGGTGTCACTCGGTGTAGGATTATGTAGGAAGATAAATGTATGGACTATGAAACCTCAAATGTCCGCGGACAGTGGGCGGAGTCCGCGCGCACACAGTACAGCCCAGTCTGCCCAGCTGATGAGGGGCAGTGAAGACACTGACCCAGCGCTGCACAGACCAGACCCTTAAATACAGGCTCTACTGATGAAACAGTCCATCGCTGCAGCAGGTGGATGATGTGTCTGATTGCAGAGGAAGGGGTCCGCGGCCACACCGAAGCGGACCAGAACTCCACCTCCACCTCTGCTTCCACCATGTGCATCAGATGAGAGGAGGGGAGCATCAGAGCTCAGGCAGAGGGAAGTGGGCAGGGCTTTGGGGAGGAGGGTTGTTCATGTTCAGACTTTTACTAAGTGCTGTGTGAAATGTCAGGTCAGTAGGTATGGCTTTAAACACTGGTTCCATGGTTGTGTGTCACACAGACGCTTATTATGATGCCCCCGCATCAAGCTGTGCTTCGAGCTCTGGCTCCTGCTGGACTTGTAGGTGCACTAAGCCGCAGTGACCCAGGACACCAAGCCACATAACGGATCTCCAAGCTCTAGGTTCTCCATCAGCTCCCAGCTACATTTAACTTAAACAGACCTCGGATCCAGTTCTGAGTAAGTCTCCATCAGCTCCCTGCTACGTTTAAAGGCGAAGACACACCAACCCGATTTTCAGCAGTCGGACATCATCGGGCAGTCTGGTGAGGTCGGTGACATGAGTCTGGTTGGTGTGCGATGGGCCATCGTTAATGCCATCTCCAGGCTTTTTGGCCAGTTCAACATGTGTAATCGGCCACTACCCGTCATTCAGTCGGACCAATCTGATTGGTGGACGAGTAGCCTTTGACAAGTGAATGAGTGAACAAGAAGTTTCCATGTGAATCCAGCTCTACCAAGGTACTTCACTCTATTACTGTCTTCTATAATAGTCCATTCACTGCTCATATCGGATCTGAATGAGTGACAGTGTTGACTATGGACTTCATTCATTCCATGACGTGAACACTGTTAGCATTGTTGGTATAGCGCGATTTGTCCTTAGTTTTCACCTGTGACATCTTTCTTCTTCCACCAGTAGAAGCCCTAGAGCTGACAACACTAGTATCTTCTTATTACTAACCATCCATTCAATGAGTACAACAACAACAACAACCCTTCTGGACTACTCAACACTCCCTGCTGACAACAGTGACTGATGACAGTGAGCTCTGTATTGGTCAAGAGAGATGTTCCATCATTTTTTGGTTTTACATCTCGTGCAAGCGCAGAATGTACACTAAAGTCAGTTGTCAATTTGGTGTGTTCTTCACACTTTGTTGACCATGAGACGGGAGCCGACTGATCAGCAGATCAGCTACCTTTTCGATCAGCAGTCGGGTTGGTGTGTCTTCGCCTTAACAGCTGGGGTTGTGTCGGGCGCACAGCCGGTGCTGTCCGGCTCACAACTGGTGCACTGTGAGTTTGATGACTTGCGGTTCAGTGCTGGGGGACCAAGCCGGTGCCAAGTGGAGTGTGGATCCAGGCTTTGTGCTGGGGCACTGCGGCTTCATGCACCAGCAAGCATTACTGGTTTTGTTTACAGAACCATCATGAAGTGATGCTGGATGGTACCTTTATTTCTATAATAGCATTTACAATGAAAGATAATTACGGAGCTGTGGAGGGGCTGTTTACCCTGCATATACAGTGTGTAATTCAGCACCATGGACAGCGCACAAGTCTAACCATAGAACACTCAACTTACATACACATGACTTCAGATATCACTGTTCCTCAAACTTCTACCTTATGATTTATTCTGTTACCTACAGAAAAATAACAAGAGGATAGTAATGGGTCAGGTCTGAGGCTCAGAGTCTCCTACTGTCCCATTGTTCGTTACAGCATTTGTGACCGAGGCTTTAAACAGAACTGGGAGCTGATGGAAAGCCTTAAACAGAACAGAACTCAGCCAATCATCACCAAATTATGCGTGGACATCTAATTGTGTCCACCTTCACCTCTCCAAAAATCAAAATGAAAACACCAGAATTATGGATGCTGTCCACATTAAGCCTTTTACTCATATGCACAAATGAAATAAATTAACTTAGCTTTACCTTAGACTAGAGTATTGTTTTTTTTCACTCACTCATTCACTCACTCACTCACTCACTCATCTTCTGGACTGCTTTATCCTGGAGAGGGTGCTAGAGTGTATCTCAGCATAAAAGATGTCCACATGAAATTTGATGATGATTGACAGCTGTTTTCAGACATTAAATTACGTTAGCCTCTGCTTGGCCCCCAGCACCGAGCCACAAATGAACAGACTCACAGAGCACCGGCTGCACACCCAGCACAACCCCGACTGTTAAATGTAGCTGGGAGCTGATGGAGAGCCTGGAGCTTGGAGGTCCGTACTGGGGCTTGGTGTCCCGGGTCACCGTGGCTTAGCGCACCTACAAGCCCAGCAGGAGTCAGAGCTTGGAGCTTGGAGCGCAGTTTGGTTCTGAGTTCCCTAAACAGAACTGGTTCTGAGATCTGTAGACAGAATGAATCCGTTCTCAGAACTGGTTTCCAGTATGGAGCCAACTTCACTCTGCTGTTTGTTCTTCAGTTTTTGAAGCCAAAACCACTACAATAGAACCTTTTCTTCCAGTTCATGCATATATTCACTAGAAAAGTCAGCCAGATTTTTTAATTACAATATTACCAAGGTATGTTTTATACATATGTTATTGAAATGTGGACATGTGACAATGGACTAATAAATTGAGCTGTAACGATTAATCAACTCGGTTTGATTAAAAAAAAATAAATAAATAATTGATTACAATTTTCCTGAATCAAAGCTTCTTTTCCGTAATTTCTCTGCCATTAAACATTGGTTCCACTGTTGTGTTTCACTCACACACACACACACACACACACACACACACATTATTACACACATGACGCCAGGATCAACACAGACAGAAAATGTCAATATGTTGACTTTTCTCCATTGGAACCATCACTTACTCCTTTAAACTTTGAATCTTTCACACAAACATCACAAATCTGAGTGTGTATTTGTGTCAGCTGGATGTTAGTTCCATGTTCAGTTGGTGTCAGTTAGTAACGCCATGGGGGGGGGGGACCTTCGCAAATGTGTTGAAGGCTGCAGTGCACATATTGTTTATAGATGTCATTGGACTGGTTTGTTGTTGTTTATATCTATAGATATTCTTATATATATTCTTATATATATATATACACTTTTATACTGTTGTTGTTATTATTTCTTATAATATTATTATTTAGTTACTGGTCGGTCCTTCAGTGTGTCCTGGCTAGGGCACACATCAGCAGTTCACCGCCTCACCACGGGGGTCCCCCAAGGCTCTGTGTTGGGCCCCCTCCTTTTTGCCATATACACCACCTCACTCGGTCAGATCATCCACTCACACGGCTTCTCATATCATTGCTATGCTGATGATACCCAGCTCTATCTGTCATTCCCACCTGATGACTCCACAGTCTCAGTGCGGATCTCAGATTGTCTCTCTGACATACCTGCATGGATGAAAGCCCATCACCTTCAGCTGAACCTGTCCAAAACTGAACTGCTGGTCTTCCCAGCTAAGCCAACCATACAGCTGGACATCTCCATCACTATTGACTCCATACCTCTGGCTCCTACCAGTGTAGTACGTAACTTGGGAGTCATGATTGATAATCAGTTGACCTTCACGGATCACGTTGCCTCTGTCACCCGATCATGCCGTTTCACTCTGTTCAACCTAAGAAAGATCAGGCCATACCTAACCGAACAGGCCACCCAGCTCCTGGTGCAGACTATGGTTATCTCCCGTCTTGACTACTGCAATGCTCTTCTAACGGGCCTCCCAGCTTGTGTTGTCAAACCACTACAGATGGTCCAGAATGCAGCAGCGCGTCTGGTCTTCAATCAGCCTAAAAGGGCACATGTCACCCCCTTACTCATTGAGTTACACTGGCTACCCATAGCTGCCCGCATCAAATTCAAATCTTTAATCCTAGCCTACAAAATTCTCCGTGGGTCTGCTCCTGTCTACTTAGGTGCACTAATAAAAGCTTATGTTGCCCCACGACCACTCCGCTCGTCTGGGGAACGTAGTCTGGTGGTCCCCAGACCTTGTACAAGACAATCCAGGCTCTTTTCATGGGTCGTTCCATGTTGGTGGAACGCTCTACCAAGTGCTACAAGAACAGAGTCATCCCTGCCTATCTTCAAGAAGCTCCTGAAGACCCAGCTCTTCCGAGAGCACCTCCTGTCCTAGCACTTTCAAACATTCCATTTTAAATATTCTAATAAGGTTTTTCCCAGGATTATCACAGATTCTTTCACGATTATCTCTGGACCTGCTGCGGTGGTCCGGCCTCTTCCCTGCCCTCATCATCACCACTCACTTATCCTCAACCGCCTCCATGTGTCTCCCCCTACTCCCCCCTTCTCCCCCTCTCCCCCAGTCCCTATCTCTATCGCTCTCTCTTTTTCCCCTTCTCTACTCTCTCTCTTTAACCCCAACTGGTCAAGGCAGACGGCCATCCTCCAGGAGTCTGGGTCTGCTCGAGGTTTCTGCCTGTTAAAGGGAAGTTTTTCCTCGCCACTGTCACCAGTCACAAGTGTTTGCTCCTGGAGGATTCTGTTGGGTTTCTGTAAATTGACTTAGAGTCTGGTTTTGACCAACTCTATATATAAAATGTCAAGAGATAACTTTCTTGTGATCTGGCGCTATATAAATAAAATTTGATTGATTGAGTGATTTAATTGGTTTTCCCCTGTAAGTCGCTTTGGAAAAAAGCGTCTGCCAAATGCGTAAACATAAACATAAACATATTTCTATTTAGATTTTTTTTTTTCTATATCCTTTTATTTTTATACTTTTTGTGGTTGTTTCAGCTGGTTCTGGAATAAAGAACAAGCTGTTTGTCATTTTCAGACCAAGGTCATTATCGTTAACAAAAACTAATAAAATGATGAAAACTAGAATTGAAAAAACTGAAATAAATAAAAACTATAATTAAAAGAAAAAATGATAACTAACTGAAACTGTATTGTGTGCTTACAAAACTAACTAAAACATATAAAAATTATGGATAAAATTCCTTTCGTTTTCATCTTTGTTAATGTCAGGTTGATATGAAATTGACTTAATTTGCTCAAGCAATTTTAGCTAGCAGCACCACATGACACTTCACGGTCCGTCACTTGTGGTTTCCAGTCGTCTTCTGGTCCCCACTCTACCTGGAAACATGGAGACTAAAGTTGGGAGAAAGCAGCAGAGTCCTGTCTGGGATTTATTTGAATACGATGACAGAGAAGAAGAGAAAAGATATGACCAAACTAAAATTAATACTGAAACTACACTAAAACTAAGTATTTACAAAAAAACCCCAAAAACTAAAAAAACTATCCAACCTGCTCTAAAAACAAATCAAAACTAACTGAATTAGAGGAAAAAAAGTCAAAACTAAATCAAACTAAACTATAATGAAAAATCCAAAACTATTAGAACCCTGTTTCAGACATGTGTGTTTCACATCTATACTATTTTCTTTTTTCCTTATTTAAATAATTGGTTACTTAAACTAAACTAAGAAAACAATCAATAGATGAATCATTACAGAAATAATCGATAGCTGCAGGTCTGTAGAGGAGTAGCTGCTGACCAGAGGGCAGAGTGTGTTCCAAACTGAACAGGTGTTTCCAGGTGTGTCCTGGAAACAGACTGAAGTGTGTCAGATAAAAGCCCATGTCCTCCAGACTGACACACACTAACCCTCAGCTCCTCTGACCGGGTTTGGAAGTTTTAGGTGTGGAAGTGGATGTGGGGAATGCCTTCCTCAGTCTCCGGTCGGTCCGGGGGCGCACGCGTGCGCGCGCATGTGTGCATGTTCCAGCTGTGACTTTGAGCCGCATCCAGACGCACTGGCCGCCGCTGGCTGATGCTGATGCTGATTCTCCCCCATCCAACCAACCAACCAACCAACCATCCATCCAACCAACCAACCCCCGCCTCCTCCTCCTCCCCCTCCCCCTCCTCCTCCTCCGCCTCTTGGTGGTGGTGGTGTTGTGCGCAAAATCTCCGGCGCCGGACGAACGGACGCAGTTTGACGGCAAAAAACGAGCGGCACTGCGGGGGAAAACATCCAAGAGGAAAAAAAAGAGAGAGAGGCAGACATGGATATTTAACGGGCGTCTGGTCCTGTTGTTTTTTTCAAACAGATCTGTTTGTGTGTTGTTTTTTTGGGGGGAGCTTGTGATGTTGCTTTTGCCCCGGGGGTGTTAATTAAACCTGCTCGATGTCTCTCATCAGTTTATAACCGAAACAAAATGAGGATTTCTTCTGGCGACTGGTTTGTGTTAATATTCTCATGCTTTTGGGGACTGACTATGGGTGCTTTCCCGAGCAGCGTTCAGATCGGTAAGTGAACCAAAAAAGAAAGAAAAATGACTGATGTGAATGGATGCGTGTGTGGACGTCCTGTGCGCCGCGTCTGTCCGGCTCTTCCCACACCTCGGTACTTGTCCGGGTGCACATTTCTGCACATTTCCCCCCCTCTTTAACTGACATTTCCTCCTCTTGATGCTATTTAACACAGGCGTACACACCTAATGCGCTTTGTATCTGCAGGCTACAGTGTGATCCCAGTGCACTCCGCCACTGCAGCAGATCACAGTGTGGATGTGTGTGTATTCCCTATGCAGGCTGCCTGTTCATTGACTGCTGTTAACACTCTCGCAGACCCTCTTGTCCTGGCTTTGGTGCAAAAAAAAAAAAAAAAAAAAACCCACAAAAAAAGCCTGTGCCCTCTGGTCCAGTCGCTCCATCACACCCGCACTGTTTGACTCTGGGGTTTTTGGTTCTATTAAGCAACTTCTGTCAGAGGTGACGGATTCATGGCTTTCATTTCACTGGCAGGAAGATGTGCTTGATTTAGAGGCCGAGGGAATGAAAAAGAAGGGCAAACTGTGACCTCCACTGAGTTGTTGTTGATCATCATAACCCCCTCAAAAAAAATCAATCATCAGTAAAAGCAGTCAATCATGTTTTTTTTTTTTTTTTCTTTTTCAGTTAAACACCAGAATTTCCCACTTGCAAGTTGACTTTTTCCAACCCTCCAAGAGTCTGTAAATGTAAACCTTAATGTGACTTTGTATTTTTCTTTGCGGGTTTTCTCCCTCTTTACTCAGAGCCCAGTTGAGGCACATCAGGAGCCTGTCCGGGGAATGGAAAATGACAAGCTGTTCCACTCGTTTTCTTGTCCTTTTATATCAATGTGATACTAGAACCCGACCCCCCCCACATCAACCGACCCCCCCTGTTCCTCCAGGGAGGTCAGAGGTCAGGGTCTGCTACAGAACAGCCCCCCGGAGCATGAGGACACTTGAGCAGGGTGGTGGTGATGGCGCTGATGGGCTTTGACTCTCCCTGTGGAACTGCTGTGCCATCATTCCACATTCTGCTGCTGATTTCAGTTGCTTTGCTGGGATTTTTTTTTTTTTTTCTTTTTTCTCTTTTATTCTTCATCCAGACACAGTTTCCTAACCTTTTGATTGAAATGCTTCTCATCACCATTTGCTGCCAACAATAGCAGACATTCTTGACATTGTAGCTGTGTAGTCGCTGTGCTTTTCCAGCCTCTTCTCACCCAACAGCTTTTATCAATCAGTCAGTCAGAATCAGAATACTTGATTAATCCCAGGGGGAAATTATTGGGTGTTACAGTTGCTTCATTCAAGTAGGAGAAAAAGTAGCAAGGAAAGAAATGATCAGTACAACAGAAAAGAAGACAAAAATATATAGATATATAAAGCTCTAAATTAGGGATGTAACGATTACCGGTATAACGATAAACCGCGGTAAAATTGCAGACGGTTAGTATTACCGTTAAAATTCTAATTATCATGATAACTGTGTTTGATTACCGCACGTTTAGGGGAAAAAACCTTATGTAAAGATCTGCTTCTATGTCAAATATTTGAGTACAGTTTTAATTTATTACAATTTTGATTTTATATACCGAATATTTGGAACCAATATTCACATTTAAAGTCTTTGAAAAGGTTCTTTAAGCATCTTTTTGTTATTTATGCAATAAATTATATACATTTTTCAAATCGGATTTTATATATTTTTGTGAGTTTTTTTGTCTTTTATTTTCATATAGTAGGTTAAAGTGAAAAAATAATTGGTAGATGATATAGATGAAGTTGTGCTGAAAAAAAAGATCAAACATGGGTATAGTAAACATTTGTTTATATAGTATATAAAGGCAAAGTCAAAAGGACTGAAAAACGGACAAAATAGGCTCAGACCACAAAGGGTTAATACTTGAATGTTTCTGAAACATAAAGCACATTGTGCCTATTATTTATTTATTTATGTATTTATGTATTTATTTTTATTTAAATACAACTTGGTTAAATTATTTCAGCGTGTATTAGTACTTTTTGAACATTTTGAGCACAATTTCAATAATACTGTGAGAGTAATGATAACTGTGATAATTTTGGTCACAATAATCGTGATATGAAATTTTCATATCGTTACATCCCTACTCTAAAGATACAAACATATGTATAGCTCTGAATATATTTAAATATATGAAATATACATATTAAAACACTGTATAAAGGCACAAAATTAGAACAGCAATTTGTACAATATGTACTTGAAAATATATCACGAGTGTGAAACATACAGCCCGTGGGCCAAAGCATCCAATCCAGCCTGCGGGATGAATTTATGAAATGCAAAAATTACATTGAAGATATTAATGATCAAGAATGTAAAGACCAATATGATCTAAAGCAGGGCTCTCAAACTCATTTTCTTTCAGGTTCCACATTCAGCCTGATTTGATCTCCAGTGGGCCGCACCAGTAAAATAATAACAGAATAACCTATAAATAATGATAACTCCATATTTCTGTCGTTATTTTAGTGCAAAAAACCCCCATTAAATTATGAAAATACTTACTTCTATAAACTATCCAAACAAAAAAATGTGAATAACCTGAAAAAACTGAAATTTCTTGAGAAAAATAAGTGCCATTTTAACAATATTCTGCCTCAACTTATCATTTCTACATGTGCATTATGGATCAGATCTACAAAGACACTAAACACTGAGGAACAGGAAGAAAAGAGTTCAAATTGTGCTGAGTTTTCTTTAGACATTTCAGGTTGTTCATATTTGTTCAGCTTATTCACATTTTATTGTTACAGCATAGTTTGTAAATGTTAATATTTTCATAATTTAATGTTATTTTTCGCACTAAAACAAAGACAAATATTTGAAGTTGTCATTATTTATTGGCATAGTGTAATATTTTTTTTCACAACAAACCAACAAGAAAATCTGGAGTCATTCTTTTTTGTAGGTTCTTCTGCTCTTATTATTTGACTGTAGATCCTATTGGTCTGTATGTGGAACCTGAACTAAAATGAGTTCCACAGCCTTGACTGTGGAATTTTTGCACTTTGCAAATTCATCCCAGGGGTCAGATTGGAACCTTTGGTGGGACGCATTTGGCCCCCGGGCCACATGTTTGAGACCCCTGATCTAAAGTGTGTCAGACCAGGAAAATGCTATCATAATTACTTATAAATAATGACAATTCCACAGTTTTCTCTTAGTTTTAGTGTAAAAAAAAAAAAAAAAAAAAAGGTAACATTACATAAAGTTGTTGACATTAATGAACTAGCCTTTCACAAAAAATGTGAATAACCAGAACAAATATGAACAATCGGAAATGTCTTAATAGAAAGTGCTTTTTTTTTTTTTTTTTTTTTTAACCAATATTCTGCCTGTTATTAAATGTTTTCTGTATTTGTAGATCCACTGTGATCTGTAAGTTATAATGTAAATGATAAACTGAGGCATAATGTTGTTAAAATTGTACTTACTTTTCTTAAGCGATTTCAGGTTGTTCGTTTTATTCACATTTTTAAAGGATAGTTTGTAGATGTAAACATTTTCATCATGTAATTTTACTTTTTTCACTGTAATTAATGTATTGGTTTGGCCCAGATCATATTGGGCTGAATGTGGAACCTGAACTAAAATGAATTTGACCCTCCAGCAATATATCATCAGTATGATAATTAAAGAAATATACATTATAAGTGTGCAAAAGTATTGTTGGATGTAATTATAATTATGTGGTTATAAGGTAAATTCCAAAACTTCTTTGGCACTTTACAGAGTTTGGAACATCATTTCTCAGAGTCAGTTTTTTCTCTTATTAGTTCTCCTTGTTTTCTACTATGAACATCAACATTTAGTGTTTTCACTGTTAGAGGTTTACTGATATGAGTTTTTCTAAGGCTGATGACGATTTTTTAAAATTTGGGCAGCCAATTTTTGAGGCTGTTATTTAAGTAGGGGTGTGTATTGGCAAGAATCTGGCAATACCATACAAATCACAATACTAGGATCATGATACGATATATTGCGATATATCATGATACTGTTAACGAGGCGATATTTTTGGTTTTGTTTCTTTTTTAAAAAGATTATTTCCTGGAAAAACTTAAAGTGTAGCATTTGGATGAATACAGTTCTAACAGGCAGGTTTACCAGAACAAAAATCACACAAATAAATAAATAAATAATAATTACAGTTTAAGATCCTGCTTAAATGTTCATTTTCTATTAGTTTTGAAAAGAATGCATAGTGTTCGGTCCCTGAATCGTCCAACATCAGAACATTATTTTTATGCATTCCCAGTAAAAAAAACTAACATCTGCCTCTTTCAGACAGTAAAAAGTGCTTTTAGGATGCTTGAAAAAACTGTTATTATTCAAAATACCGTTGTGAATATATAAATAAAAGAGCATGATAAACACAAAGAACCCAAAAATGAATCTCTGCCATGTCTGCATTTGAAAAAATACTTAAAAATATCGATACAGTACATTTTAATATCGATACAGTATCATGAAGTGAAATATCATGATATATTGCAGAACTGATATTTTCTTACACCCCTGTATTTAAAGTCAGATTTTTTTATTTAATTTTTTAAAGCATATTGACTATAAAATACAATCAAGATTTTTATACAGAAACAGAAATGAAATTATTAATACACATACACATAATACTCTTTTAACATTTGTTGAACTTCAAGTGTTGCCCACACTGGTGCCTGATCAAATATCTTGTAACATTTTTACTACTGATCAAATGTCTGCTTTCAAAAAAAAAAAAAAAAAAAAATTAAAGCCGATGGCCGATATTGAAAAACTCAGTATATCGGTCTACCTCTATCCACTGTGGGAAAATGTGCGCTGGACACTTGCTTCTACTGCAGAAATATGTACATAGATGCAACTCAGGCCAGGAAAATCCTAGCGGTTGAAAAGTCAAACCAAAAGCCCTGCTCTGCTCCCCCTGGTCTGAGGCTCCATGCACTGGTTAACTGCCCCCCCCCCCCCCTCCCTGGAAGTCACTGCTTTTATCTCCCTGTGAGCGAGGATGCGGTCGGGGATGCTCTGGTGGAGCTCCATGCTGTTCTGATCTGAAAACTAGATGAGACAGGCCTCTAGACTCAGGAAGAAGCTGCAGAGGCATTTTCTCCTGTTATTTGAGCTTTTATGGTGTGTGAAGTATATTTGAATTTGTCATCAGAGTCTTAGATCTGTCGTCCATTTGTACTTGGACTGTACGTTGTGTTGTTTAGGGCCATCATGTTCATCACTGGTTGTTTTGTTGAGTAATAGTTTGGTCTATAGAAGATCAGAAAATAGTGAAAAAGGTGTTTCCTAAAGCACAGGATGATGTCCTCAAACTTTAACGTATTTAGTTCACTGTCACAAAGGAGGAACAAAACCAGCAAATATTCACATTTAACAAGGTGGAATCAATGACTTTGGTACAACGGCGCATTAGGGCCACAAAGGAAAATAAAAACGCTTGAAAACTTAAAAATGTCTTCTTCAATTTGTGCATTTAAAAGGATGTATAAATCCACTGTAATAACAAAATATAGAACATTATAGAAGTACACATAAAATAAGATATTATTGTAGTTAATTGGTATCATGATAAGAAGATATTATCACATTTATTGATCATTGTATTTGGAGTAAATATTTAAAGTGCATAAAAATATTATAGTCTATATTAAAAACAGTTGATCACACAAATCTAATTGTGTGTGAGGTGACTAAAAAAGTGTATTTGGATGGTTTATATGGATGTTTTGTGTTATTGTAAAAATATACACAGGAAAATGTGTGTTAACAAAACAAAGGAAGCGGATCTAGTTTGATTATTAGTTTGTAAAAAGGGGGTGGGAGTGGGGATGGGGATGGGAATCGAGAACCGGTTCTCAGTAGCTTGATTCCATGGAATCGTTTGCCTGCCTGTTTAACGATTCTGCTTATCGATTCCGCCTTCGTTGTGCATGCGTGATGATGTCACACGTACGCTGCATTGTTTTGGTCAGAACGTAGCCAACATGGCGTTGAGGCAGAAACGGTCTAAACAGACCACACCAGGTCCACTGGAACACTGTCAAAGCTTCCATGTCTTCTAAAGGGTGGAATCCCTCCAATATCCTCAAACTTTTGTCCACAGCACGTGACTCATTTACAGGAATGTTACGTATTTGATTCTCTACTTAACAGCGCTTGTGAATGTAGCGGCAGAGTGAAGGCCGGGCCGGTTCCGGTGTGGGGAACAAGCGTCGTAACTCCTCAAATACAAGTTTCCAAACGTAAGAAGGGAAAGGAAATGAGGTGCACAACAACGGGAGACGAGCCGAGCTGAGTCAAACCAGTTCCACGTAGTAGAAATGCGACAATAGAGGAATTAGTAAAGCATCTTTAGTTTCACTTTCACTGTACCCCCCCCCCCCCCCCCCCCCAACCAGGTCCGGCATCATCTGTTATTATTATTTGTACATTCTGTATATGGTATATTTTCTGTGCAGAGATGGAAATATAAGACAGTTAATGCAAACACACCTGTTTCTACTCTTTTATTCCCTCACCCAGTGAGAATCGATAAGAGAATCGATAAGGAATCGGATCGATAATCAATATCGATAATGGAATCGGAATCGTTAAATTCTTAACGATTCCCATCCCTAGGTGGGAGTCAATAAGTTATACTTCTTCCCACTCCTTTTCGAGCACAGAAAATTTTTATTTATTTATTTATTTTTTGGACCATGTTGTATGATTCTTTGTTATCTGATGATTCTATGTGCTCGAAATAAAACTACTACTAATTGTCACTACGAGAATAAAGTCATAATATTGAATTTGAGAATATAGTCAGAATATAATGAGAGTAAAGTTGTACCCACTCATCGCATAATGGAGAACTTGGAACATTCAGTGAAGTTACTCTTTCATTTGGGGTTATGCTCAAAGGCCGAATACTGAACCTATTAGCCCCGCCCACCATCCACACATTACCATTAGGCTAATGACTTTGAAGCGAGTTTGCACATGTTTGGGTTTGTTTCATTATAAGAACTGAACTGATTTGGAGCAAATTGCCTCTTTTGTGGAGGAGAAACTGACGAAGTGTTCGTCTGCAGGGCTATCGGTGGAAACACCAGAGTTATCGGGTTTGTTGTTTCTGAAGAAACTGAGAGGATTCTGCTGTGAGTTTTGGAGTCCAACAGAAGGGCAAGTTACTGCTTCACTTGTGTTCGCTGTAAAACTCTGTCGAATTTTCAAAATATTGTGACTTTAATCTCATAAAAGTATGACTTTATTCTTGTTAAATAATGAGTTTTTTTTTTTTTAATTTACAACTTTATTCTCATTATATTCTGACTTTATTCTCGAAATATTACGACTTTACTCTCATAGTGACAAGCGTTTTTATTTTCTTATGTGGCCCTAATACTCCGTCGTACTTTGGACACTGATCAAAACAGTTGCTGATCAGTGTAATGGATGACAGGTCTACTGGTTACCTCCGCCAAGGAGGTTATGTTTTTGCCAGGGTTTGTTTGTTTGTCTGTCCGTTAGTGTGCAACATAACTCAAAAAGTTATGGACAGATTTGGATGAAATTTTCAGGGTTTGTTGGAAATGGGATAAGGAAGAAATGATTAAATTTTGGTGGTGATCGGGGGTGGGGGGGCCCACGGGGGGGCCCACTGATCAGCCTTGGCGGAGGTCTGCACTCTCCGAGTGCTTCTAGTTTTATATTTATTTACCCCGCCCCCCGAAGGTGAGGCAAGGGGTATTGCTTTTGGTTTGGTTTGTTAACACCGCCAAGGAGGTTCCGTTTTTGCCGGAATTGGTCTGTCTGTCTGTCTATCCGTGTGCAAGATAACTCAAAAAGTTATGGACGGATTTGGATGAAAATTTCAAGAAATGTTGATACTGGCACGAGGAACAAATGATTACATTTTGGTGGTGATTTGGGTGTGTGTGTGTGTGTGGGGGGGGGACTGATCTGCCTTGGTGGTGGTCTGCACTCTCCCAGTGCTTTTCTAGTTTGTTTGTTTGTTTGTTCACACTTTAGCAGCAAAACTATTGCTTGAATTCATCCCAGATTGGGTTTATAGATTACCAGTGACCCAGAATACATGTGATTACATTTTGGGAAAAGTAGGTCAAAGTTCTAATTTTTTATGAATTAGTAAAATCTTTTTTTTCCCCTCCATTTACTTATAATGGGTGAAATTTGTCTATGCTGACATCAGCACATGCATAGACATGATGACATCAGCTGGATCGATGCCAAAATAAGTTACAGTACATGCGAAGAGTGGGTTTTATTGTGCCTGGAACCACTTGTTTATAATGTAGTGAAGTAAGATAAGATAAGATAAGATAAGATAAGATAAGATAAGATAAGATATTTTGGCTTTATTGATCCCACTGGGGAAATCACGGTGTCTACAGCAACAAAATACAGAAAACTAAGAACAGAAAGACAGGCAGAACATGTAAAATATAAGAGTATGAACTTTTAAATGAGCTTTTTTGTACATACATACATATTATTTAACAATTATTAATATTAGTATTATTAGTATTGAAAAATGCTGTACAATAAAGACACAGACTGCTGATCTGTTCTGATAATAATAGGAGCATTTGTCACATATTGGTGTTTTTTCATCCAGAATCCAAACTATTCATGACCATAAAACACTGTTAGTTCTGCAGCTGGTTCTGTTTGTAGTTGAACCGTGTCCGTCTCACAGCTCAGTCAGACTGGTTTATGTGATGGAGTGGACAGAGACGTACATATTGACCACAGAACCATGTCCCAACCTAAATCCATGTGATCCACTTCACATTGTCATATCTTCATTGAACTGATGTTAGATCAGTGTCTGTGATGGGTCACAGTTGAGCTAATGCTAACACTAGCTTAGTGACTGTGAAGCAGTTAACATCATCAAGCTTTGGTTCATAAGGTCATTGCAGTCTTAGGACCTATTAACCACAATGTGCTGTAAGTTAGGGAAATATATGTGTTTTACTAAATAAAAATAAGCTCCAAAAGTCCAACTTGGCAGGCGAGCGAACCAGGTGTCAAAGTTTGACATAGAATTAGTCATTAAATAAGTAATTAAAAAATGGATTAATTATTAGAGGCTAAAGTTAGAGTAAAAAAAACAAAACAAACATCATTCGTGTTTTTTGCAATGCATTTGTAAGGGAGCCAGGGCTTTTAGAAGCACCATCAAGTGGCCATCAGTGGTATTACAAGTTTAAGATACTAATGTATTGGCGAGGAGCCGAGGTCAAAATGAATTATGCAATTGAAAACCTCCTGAATAATGTCTCTAGCCTGTCCACTGTACAAAATAATGTCAGCTGATGTTAGTTTAACCTGCTTAGCTAGTATTAATAACAGGTCTTGAAAGTCTTTAAAAATATGGAATTTTGAACCGCTGTTTTCCAGACCTTGAAAAGTCTGGAATTTTGTGTGAAAGTCTTAATAAACTGTGTAAAAAAAATTCTGTCATCGTAGAATTTTAGAGTATGCACAGACACATAATCTTGTAAGATAAGAAATGCATGAGAAAAGCCTAAAAAACTTGATCTGATTTCACTAACTAGTTTGTACTGGAATGATTCTAGTGAAACTTGTTTGTGTGGTATATATATAAATAAGTTTATGTCAGTAAAACACAGTTTACTGTGAATTATGCATTCATACATTTATTAAAATGAACTTTTCCACTACACACAGCAGGTACAATCTTAACAAAAATTGGCACACAAGTATAAAAGTACATAAAGTCAAGGTTTAGAGGAAAAAATATCAGTTTTGGAAAAAGTCTGGAATTTTTATTTGGATAAAGAGCAAACACCCTGAATAAACAGCATAACCCTAGCTTCTGTCATGTGTAGGTGAACAGTCAGGATGTCAGAAGAAAAAACTTTCACTGTAACCAACAAGTCATTAAATATATACTGTCATTAAATATACACTGGTCAGAACTACCTGTACAATGCCAGTCTATATGATAAAAGCCAAGTGGCCTCTGTGTGTGTGCGTTAGGGATTCAGCGGTACTCAGGAAAACCGTGTCCTGTTGGGTCCACCCTGCACTGGACAGTCTGTCCTTACGGACCGCAGGTTTTTCGGTTTCACAATTGATTTTGCGTTGGCGCTTTGTATACTGCTTTACAGGCCAGAGTGTGTGCCTGTTCAGGCAGGTGACGGCCCGCCTCCACAAGTTAATGTCCAATCACGGTTGGGCTTCCACAGCAGTGATTGGAGGGGTTTGGCCTTAGAACTGATGAAGGTTTAAGTCGCTCCACTGTCACGTCTCATCTGTGCAGTAACTACATATGCAGTATACAGCCTCGGCTTGTACCTCTCTCTCTCTCTCTCTCTCTCTCTCTCTCTCTCTGGACATGCACGTGAGTGTGCAGTGCGAGGAAGCCCCGCCCCACAGTGAGAGACAGTGGACAGAGAAGCGGCTTTAGACCAAGGTTATAATTGTTAACGAAAACTAACAAAATGACGAAAACTAGAATTGTAAAAAGATTTTCGTTAACTGAAATAAATAAAAACTATAACTATAAAAAAGATAACAAACTGAAACTGTATTGACTAAAACTAAACTAAAACTAAGCATTTAGAAAATAACAAAAGCTAACAAAAACTAGCAAACCTGCTCTAAAAACAAATTAAAACTAACTGAATTGGAGAAAAACAGTCAAAACTAAATAAAACTATAATGAAAAATCCAAAACTATTATAACCTTGCCTTAGACTCAACACACATCTGAGTCCTGCAGGGGTCCACTTTTCTAAACCCACACCCACTCATACTCACAAAACTGAGTACTGCAACCCAACCTGCTACCTGCATTTTTTAAATGTCTAAAACGCACCTGTCCGTACCCACGTACATTAGACCCACAACCCGACCCGTGATTAAACACATTGTCTGAACAGTAACTTACTTGACTGACCCGGTGCAGGACTCTGACACACATACAATAGTGTGACACAATTTGTTCCTGTTGTGAAATTCCGTTTTTGCTGATAAGCAAAATAAAAATATAATTTTGGGAGAAAAAAACTGTTCTCTTTATGCACAAACATGAACTGAAACCGAACTGAAACCGTGGCCCAAACATCCCACAGCAGTCCACCTGTAACGTTGCACTCTTAATGTGCATGTGTGTGTCTCAGGATTTACACAAAATCTGTACAGAGCTGACTGCTGCAGTTTGTCATACTTATGTATTTTTAGTCAAGGAACAGACTAGCAAAAATGGCAAGTTGATAGGACCAATATTTTGGGAGATATTAGTAATTTTAGAACACAATAGCCTTACAATCATGTTGCTATGCCCAGAACGCTTTGGCGGTGACTGCTGGACAAATGCGGTACAGCATGCACAAATACACAACAGCATAAAAACTACCACATACACCCTCTATAATCTCTGGTCGTATATTAGACATTGTACGACATTGTGTCACTGCCAAAGGTGGGTCTAGACCAGGGGAGGCCAGCCCTGGTCTGGACCACTGGATCTCAACCTTTTTTGACAAACGCCCCTTTACGCAATCATGTGTCTCCTGCCCTCTCTCAGCTTTCTCGTTCCAAATGCCCCCCAATAGTGTCTTAATGCCCCCTTGGGGGCTGTACCACCCCCGTTGACAAACACTGGTCTAGACCTATGAACATGGCAGAAGATCTGATCTGATCTGCTTCTTCAGAAGAATTATACAGATTCCATAGCAGTGTCGTCCAAAAGTTCATGTGTTTACTGCTATTGGTGGATTAGATTCATAGTGAAGCGTTACAGCAGGTCGACACAAATGACCACATTGGTTTTATTTTTATTGTAGCTATTGTCTAAGTCATTGACGCCCACAGGTGTAAGTCCATATGGCTTGTGTGCACAAAGTGAAATTTGAGAGCGAGAGAGAAAGAGAACTCCCTCCTCCTGCCTGCCCCCCCGGTCCGTGTGATTCGTGTGTACCTTAGGTCTGCAGGCACACCTGGTCTAAATATTTCTATATCATTATATAATTGATGCCAAAAAGGTACCAGACCACAGCCTTAGCTTGAACTATACATGAAATATATTTTTAAAAGAAATATAAGGATGAGGAACAGCAGTTTAAGCCAGGACGGTAACAGAAGTGTTTAAAGAAGGAAATAAGGAAATACAGCTGGACTGTTTTGTGCTCTTATGTTTTTTTTTATAAGTTATAACTTGAGCTCTTTTCCTGTAACTTAGTGTTAACCTGTTCTTTTTTTAATGGATTGTATATATTAGTCATGTAAATTTGGGGTTGGACAATATAAGCTCGGCTTCTTCCTACTCCATTTCGGACATAAAGTGTTGTTGAAGAGCCACAGTGAGGTAGTTCAACATTGTGTTCTTTGCTTTGCCTTACCTTTGTTATTGTTTTCGATACTTTGGAATGTTCTGTTTAAATTTGTGGTTTCTCTTTGCCTCTACACTCTCCACTGGGTTTGCAGAATAATTATCAGCACTGATAAACATCGGTCTGATATTGAAAAAAATGATGTCACTCAGATAATTCCGATAATTAAAGTTTCACAGATAAATAGAGCCCATAATAATAAATCTAAATAGCTTAGATTTCATGCATTTCACCAGTACACGGTGCACGTTGTTGCCTTACCAACCACCATAAAAACCAAGAAGAAGAAGAAGAGGTCTAGATCAGTCCACTGTTCATAGTAAAAGGGTTTCAGTTACTTTCTGCTACAGCTGCAAGACCAAGAGGAAGCTGTGGACACTGTTTTGGTCCGGCAGCAGCAGAAGAAGAGGGACATTCTAAAACACTTAACCCAAAAAAGGCTTAACGTAGCTTAATCCCAGAGAACAGTGATTAATCATCACCAAAGTTAATGTGGACATCTCTAGTCATGCCCACTTTCACCTCTGCAAAAATCATGACAACCCCAATTTTCTGGATGTTGTCCATGTTAAGCCTTTTCATCTCCATAGGGACACATTATAGAGAAAAAGCAGAAAGTAGCTTAATGTCTGAAAACAGCGGTTGATCATCACCAAATTATGCATGTGGACATAAATAGTAAGTAACTGATATGGAAAACAGTGTGTTTGCACATGCGTGACTGTTTGTATCATGCGCATAAATCTTACAGGATTAAAAAAAATATGGGGGTAAAAATTTGAACGCAACAACAGTTCTGTTAGGACTGTGACATGCTGTGATTCACTATAAACTTGAATATTAGCTACATTAAGAAGACGTCAGTCTGAACCCACAACATAATGTCTTATTTTACAGCTCGTCAGCTGACTATAAATTAGGCTATCCCTTACATAACAACCAGGTCATGTATTTCGACATTCAAATATGAGCCAACAAACAACATATCTGACAGTGACAGTAATTTTTGTGTCACTTCTCCAGTGTGATGCTGAGCTACCTTGAGTACGCTCCTACTCAAAGTCTTGAGGAGAGAGGCAACTTGACTGCCAGGTTCGACATTGGTCAAACACTGTCAGTGGCTTAGTGCCAAGTCCAACCGGGTATTTCCTGTGATTCATTGGCTGGTCGATCTGTCACTCAAGCTGATCTGACCTATGGGTTTACTCTTTGTGTATTTGGGTAGGTTCCTACTCACTCACTTTTCCTCTGGTTGATCTGTAGAATTTCTACTGGTAATTGGATACTTTGGTTTATCTCACGAAAAGTGTGAGGGATGAAGTTGTCACTTGTAAAAAGTCTGCCAGGTCTGTGACGCCCATGGTTAGTTGAACTCTTAGTGCAGTTGTTTGAACTTAAAAATTAAATTCAGCTGAATTAAAAACTGAAATGTGTCAACGCTAGTTTCCTAGTTTGGTTGGCTCATCTGGTATTTCACATCACCAACCATGGCTGGTGCTGGAATTGAACCTGGACCTTCTGCTATGAGGTGACTGTATTAACCACTGAACCGCCATCAAACAGTGGAAACGCATACAGATGAGGCAATGTCTTAACCCATATGGACCCAGGGTGACTTTTTCTCTCTATTTAAACTTTGCTAAGTCATTTATCACCATATATTATATTATCCTCTCAATTTTGCATTTTTTCCAGTGAAAATAATCTATTCTATGTTTAACTGACTGATCATATAGATGTTCATAGAAGCTCGAGTCAAAGGTTTTTATATCAAAACATAAAAAAATGAAGAAAAAGTGTCTTTTTCAGTCCAATCTGTCATTAACTGAACATAAACCCAGTGTCTCCATCCACTGTCATTGATCCAACTCCATGGGTTTTACTGGTGAATCAATGTTGTAGAAGATGACGATGTTTCCACGGTAACTAGGGAGCCTATGAATGTTCAAATGGGTCATATCTGATGACCATGAGAAGACAAATAACTGCATTTTTCACCAATTATTTACATGGATTGATAGGATTAGTGGATCAACAGGTACTAAACAGTTACATCAGTAGATGGTTTAGGTCACCTGTGGATGTTTGGGTCTTTATGGGTCAAAATAAATGCATAATGTGTATTATAAAATGTATTCCCAGCTCTGAAACAAGGCGCAAAAGAGTGATGATAAGTTCACAACCTGATAACTGTCCATGATGCATTTGGATGCTATATCACCAAACTGTGATGATGCAGGGTTTGACTCCACCCACTTTCCTGAACTGTTGCTGAAGTTAAGTCAACAGAATTCACTAAGTTAGTTGGACAAGGATTTTCAAGTTAACCCATCAACACCCAAACAGCCACCGTCGACTAAAACCATCTCCTGATCTAAACTGTTTAATATCTTTTGATCCACTAATCCTATTAATACATGCAAATAATGGGTAAAATACAGTTCTTCATCTTTTCATGGTCTTCACATATGCCCTATTTGGACGTTCAGAGGCTCCGTAGTTACCGTGAAAACACCGTCATCTTCTACAACAGTGATTCACTAGTAAAACCCATGGAGTTGGATCAATGACAGTGGAGAAGACGAACAAAAATGAAGAAAAAAACATTCAAAATGATATATAACGTGGAAAAAATAAGCAAAAAACTGTGTAAAACAAAGTAAAAAATAATAGAATAATCAACAAAATGAACAAAAACAGCCGAAGTAATGAATAAAAGGAATAAAAACAAATTAACAAAATAATAATTAATATTAACCTCCTGAGACCCAGGAAATGTCAGCAAAGTACCGGCTTATTTTTTTCTTTTTATTTAATAAGTGCCTATATTGGAAACATCATGATGCAACAGTTTTTTTCAGATGCAGTTTTTAAAATTTTTACTGAGTGTCCTTTGTGGTGGACAGTGTTCTTTTCTCTTTTTTTTTGTAAAGTTGTGAAACTGTTGTCCACAAATGTGGACAGAAAACCCATAGCTGAGTCTGAGGAGGTTAAGAAAATAAGCCAAATACTGAACAAAATTGCAAGAAAGGAAATAGGCAAGAAGATGTTGAAAAATGTCAAAAATTAATTAAATAGTCAACAGAATGAACCAGTACAGCCAAAGTAATTGATAAAATGAACAAAAAAAAGAAAAAATAATTAGAAACAGGAACAAAATAATCTACAAACTGAGCAAAATTGAAGAAAAATGTTGAAATAATTGGTGTAAAATAAAGTTCTTCATCTTTTCATGGTCATCAGATATGTCCCATTTGAACGTTCAGAGGCTCTGTAGTTACTCTGGAAACACCGTCATCTTCTACAGCATTGATTCCCCAGTCAAGCCCATGGAGTTGGATCAGTGACAGTGGATGGACACACTGGGTTTATGTTCAGTTAATGAGAGATTGGACTGAAAAAGACACTTTTTTTTCAAGTTTTCTCGGTTTCTGGTATAATAACCATCAACTTTAATCTGAGCTTTTATGAACATCTATAGGATTTGTGAATTAAATATGGGAAAATACGTGATTTACACTTAAAAAACAAAAAATAAGGAGGATAATATTGCAATCAATAGTGAGAAATCACCTAAGAAAGGCACAAAAGTAGCACTGTATTTATGGGTTAAGATTTGAGACATTTTGAATGTGTATTTTTGTTTTATCATAAGTCAAGTAATCAGAATAATATTTAAGCAGAATAAATGTAGACGACTGTGGTGAGAGCAGCCATGTTGTATGGGTTCGAGACAGTGGAGGTAGCGGACGTTCAGACGATCACGCTCTCTGTGGGAGGGACCAAGATAGATCGGATCAGCAATGAGTACATCAGAGGAACAGCACATGGTAGATGTTTTTGAGAAAAAATCCGAGAGGCTGGACTGAGATGGATTGGACCAGTGGAGATCCAAAGTGGTGAAATCATATTCAATTCAATTTCAATTCAGTTTTATTTGTAGAGCCCAGTATCACAACAAGGTTGCCTCACAGGGCTTTACAGCATTTGTTGAACATGAAAATAAGCAACAGTCAAATAATTAGGTAGGTAAACAGTTGATGAAGCAAATGGATCAGTGTCCCGGGCATCCCCTGTCCTTAGACCCTCCTTCTCGGCAAAGAAAAACTCCAAAAAACTCCAGTGGGAAAAGAGAAACCTCAGGTGGAACCACAGTGAAGGAGGGATCCACTCCCATGGACGGACAGGCTGTAGATGAAACCAGGACTGACGGACATCCATTTGCTGAAATAATTATATTTTGGTGGCACAGTATCCATGTCAGTCTTCAGCTGCACTATAACCACATATGACCAGTAGGATACATGTACATGCAGCACTATTTTAAAATGTTAAGTTAAATTCAAATACAAAGTATGCGTTTTCAGTCGTGTATTTCTTATATGTAAATTTCACCGTCTATCCTTCAAACACGTCCATTTATCCATGAGTCTATAGTTAAAGTCAGACATGTCCCAGACAAGTGTCTTTTCCACTGATAGTTGGACAGTGCATGTAGACCAGGGGTGGAGGTAGTACAGGTAAATCGCATGGCATTAAAAAAAATAGGACCAATGGTCCTGTATCTTACCGGCCAAATTAAAAGCTTTGGGAAATGTATCCAGATGCCATTTATTCTCACCCAGTTCTGTGTATTTATTCTATTACAGAAATAGCCCATGTTTTGGTCATATTCCAATCAGATCTGTAAAAAATTCAAATTCCAACTTGATATCATTGATTCTTACTGATTTATTGGATCGATCCACTTCCTATCTGTTCTAATGGGAAAATTTTTCGAAGTCGCACCAAATCCAGAATCAGATCCAGATCGAAATAATGTCAGTACCTTGTGTTGACATCATCACACAGAAGCTGTAGACCAAGTTTGAAGTCAATCAGAACTGGAGTTTCGGAGAAGAAGACGATTGAATTTTTTTCCCCATAAGAGCCCATGTTAAATTTTCCGTAAGTTCCCAGATCAGAAGAAGATCCTGATCAGCATGTGGACATTATGTTTGGGTCATCTCCCCATCAGGGCTGGACTGGAGAAATTTACACTGGAGATCATTTATATTTACTGAGTTATTGCATCCATCCACTTCCTATCTCTGATAATGGGGACATTTTTCAAAGTCGCTCCAAATCCAGAATGAGATCCGGATCCAAATAATTTCACTAAATTTTGTTGACATCATCATAAAGAAGCTGTATACCAAGTTTGAAGTCAATCAGAATTGTAGTTTCAGAGAAGAAGACGATTGAAATTTTTGTAACGTACGACAGACGCTGACAGACGACACCGACAGACGCCGACGCCGGATGCCACATGACGACAATAGCTTATAGTTGGCCGGTAAGCTAGAAATAGGAAATTAACATAAGGGTTAAAACATACAGTACCACTGATACCACTCATATTGGGAATCAATCCCATACCTCCTCACACCAAAGTCCATTGAGCTAACCACTGATCTATCCAGCTGTTTAGCTACAGATCAGTAGTATTACTTCCAGACATATTTGCTGATTCCATTGTTTGTTTTTTTTTATTTTCCAATTTTTTATACTCTGAGGCTCTCCTATCTCTTATATTGGAGGGCGTGCACTTTGTGTGCGCCAGTTATAATGACAGTCCATGGCAGGGCTGTCAAACTCATTTTAGTTCAGTTCCACTTTCAGCCAAATTTGATCTGAAGCGGGCCGGACCAGTAAAATAATAACAAGGAAAAAGTAAAATTATATTCTGATCAGGTTTATATCTACAAAGTTCCTGTAAAAATCTGAAAAACATGAACAACTTGAATTGTCTTCGGAGAAAAAGTGCAATTTTAACAATATTATGCCTTGGTTTGTCAGTTTATCATTTACACATGTGCATTACAATCGTACAAAACATTTAGTCACAGGCAGAATACTGGTAAGATTACATTTACTTTTCTGAAGACATTTCCGTTTGTTCATATTTGTTCAGGTTATTCCCATTTTTTGTAAAAGTATAGTTTGGTAATGTAAACATTTTGATGTAATATTACTTTTTTACACCTAAAAAACATTGAAAGAGTTTGGGGTTGTCATTATTTATAGGTTATTCTGATAATATTTTACTGGTTCTGACCCACTTGAAATCTAATTGGACTGTATGTGTCTGTATGTGGAATGTGAATTAAAATGATTTTGACACCACTGATTGTTAATATCTTCAGTGTAATTTTTTGCATTTCTCAAATTTCCTCCTGCAGGCCAGATTGGACCCTTTGGCGGTCCGGTTTTGGCCCCCGGGCCACATGTTTGACACCTGTGGTCTATGGAGTTCTCGGGTGGCGCCCCAAACAGGAAACATGTGACTTGGCTGCTCGTTAAACGACCAAAAACATGTTTAAACTCCACTTGAATACAGATTATATACAGTACTCACAGACTGTATCATGTATAGCTCGTTTATTTAAATATTACTGTTTTTGTAAAATTATCTTATGTGATTCCCATTGTCTTCTTCTTCACGTGAGACAGGTGGGGCGGCATCCTAGCGCCCTCTATTGACGAGCCACCACTGGTTTGGACATGTACAGAGGAGGGATAGTGAATGTATTGGTAGAAGGATGATGAGGCTGTAACTGCTATGCAGGAGGTCTAGAGGAAGACCCAGGACCAGATTTATGGAGGAAGTCACAGAGGACACGAGGGTAGTTGGTGAGAGAGAAGAGGATGCAGAGGACAGGGTTAAATGGAGGAAGATGATTGGCTGTGGTGACCCCTGAGTGGAACAGCCCAAAGGAAAAGAAGAAGGACAAGAAATGGGCCAAATTCTATTTTACAGTGGGTCACGTTTTGATGCACAGAGTCGTCCAGAAGATACCGAGACATCACCATGGATATGTTTTTGCACAGTTTACATATAAATAACTTGGCTAAAATAAGAAAGACAAAGTGAGAAAAGGCTACAGTAAACACAGCATGAACTGGGACATGAACTGTCATAAACACTGTCTCCTCCTGACCTGACCCATGGCACCGATCTGAGGACTCTGGAGATGGACTTGTACCTGGTCCCTTATGCACAGGGGTGTGTTTGGTACTGAAAACTGGTGCCAACGACTCATGACCAAGCAGTATAAAGGGATGGATAGAATAGAATAGAATAGAATAGAATAGAATAGAATAGAATAGAATAGAATAGAATAGAATAGCCTTCATTGTAATTGTGTGTACAATGAAATTAGGAGTCCAACTCCAGTCAGTGCAGTATTTTCTAGGGGTGCAATGGTGCATGTTGTACTGTCGTGCTGTTCGGTACACCCCTCATGGTTCAGTGTGAGCATGTACCGCGGTACGGCTCATTGTCTCTGGCTCTGAACGGCTACTATGTCTATTTATTTTTTGTTCATTTGTTTGTTTGTTTTGATGATGTCTATGTCACCATTATTTGTATTTTTATTTATTATTTATTTTAGTTTTAGCGAATGAGCGATGTACTAATGTTTGTTTCTTTCACCTGCATGGGGACTGCAGATGAAAATTTTACATAGGTGTATTTTTTATACAGCAGTGTTCATAAATGTGCATGGTCCCTATTAAATAAACCAATTAAATAAATAAATAAATTTGTCATTTTCAAATGACATTTCCGGACAACTCGTGTTTATATTAGAGCTTTGCAAGATGACTGACCGGATGCAGAGCACAGCCCTTCTACTTCCAACTACCCTTGTCAATATTAACATTAGTGTCCACATTATTGAAACCTCCTTTGTTGTCGCCATGTTTCTTATTGTTATTGACTTTCTTCTTCTTCTCAAAAAACTTTACTCTTCTTCATGGTATTTGGCCAGTATGGTAATTAAGAGTGGCGCCCTCTGGTGGATTGATTGAGAAACGCTCATTGCAACGTACAGGAGGCATGGAAGTATGAAGGCAGTGACGCATGACAATGGTAGAAACTCACAAATCTTTTTATGTACATAAAGGAACATAAATGAACCTTAAGGCTCTCCATCAGCTCGCAGTTATGTTTTGGTGCACAGCTGGGCTCTGTGTCCGAACTGTACTGAACCGTAAACTCAAGAACTGCAATGCGTACCAAACCGTGGATAACCTCTTCTGTAGTATTTACAAACACCAGTACTACAGAAATAAGAATACGTAATTACAAAAACTGAAAAACAAGAAAATATAGTTAAAAAAATTTACTACAGGGTGTCCCATAAGTCTCCATACATAGGAAAAATAAACGTCTCTTGACATAAACCATTTTTTTTAATATAATATGCTCTATATGACTGCCATTTTGTCGGGAACAAATTGATCCAGAACACTTCCTGTTTTTTTCAGCTTGACAATAAGTTTTGCCACAGTGTCGTGTGTGACACTCGTCCCATGTTTTCTGTTAAATGCGCTTGCAACCATACGACTGCTTGCTGAATCAGCCATCAGGATGATTTCAATTCGTTGCTCTTTATTCAAATGCATTCTTTGGGTTATCTGAAATATAAAGAAATACATGTTAGAACCATGTATGTATGGAATGTATTATGTCTCCTATGTATGGAGACTTATGGGACACCCTGTATTTAACAAAGTAACACATATGTTATGTTCTGTTGTTAGAAGCTAGTAAAGGGGGCCCTCTAGTGGTCAGAATAAGTTGCAGTAATGTCTATTTTGTACTTCCGGTTTTCCCGTCGTCTGTTCAGACAGGAGAAGGAACTGAACGGACGTGTTTTTCTTACTCTGTACGGCCAGGAAAACGTTTGCCTGTGAGCATTTTATGTCCAGTTGTTGTAGGAATGAATAGTATAACATATCTCTGATGTGAGCCTTTGTTGCTGGGTAAAAAGACGTCATAAATCTTAAACTAATCTATAAATGCTAATCGTTAGCATATCTGTGGATTTTCCTATTCAAGTTAGCATCGAGCTAGCGATTTTTTTTACTATTCATTTAAAAGTATTATGCCATGTAAATGTACTAATGCAATGAACGTAACTGAGACATATTCTGTATGTGTGTTTGCAGTTTTACAGTGAGTCCCAAGTAAAGCTTTGGAGAGAAGCTTTTGACGTCTGGCTTCTCTTCGGAAACCTGTTGTCTATTTACTAAGCTAGTCTACACACACAGGCAGGGGCAGAATAAGAAGAACAGAGTTTATTAGAATTAAAAAAAAAAAAAAAAAAAAAGCATCCTGCCCCCTCAAATGAAAGTTTCCGAAGGTAGGGAAAATAAAAAAAATAGTTGCACATCAGCGGGAGGGTTAGAGGAATTAGTAAAACATCTATTAGTTTCACTTTATGGTCCAGTAGTGATGCGCTAGTCAGGTTTTTTTCCACCTGGGGAATTATTTGACCCAACACGCCCTGCAAATAAACTGACATTCTTTTGACCCGGAAGTAACCCACCAAAGGTTGTAATTTGTCCCACAGTATGAATTTGGAAAGTGCAAATATTATACTGACGTTAGTAGGAGTCAAAGGTGTCATACTTGTTTTAGTTCAGGTTCCACATTCAGCCCAATTGTGATCTCAAGAAAAATAATAGTATGACTTCGAATTTAAATTAAAATTTCAATGTAACAAGTCGGTATCAGATCAATGTTGGATCGGGATCGGCAAAACAAATGAAAATAAATAAATAAAAAATCGGACTGGATCGGAAGCAAAAAAAGATCGGGACATCACTAACTGTCATTGCAGGACAGATCTTGGGGGTTAGAATAGATTTGACTGTAATTTCCTATTTGTTCAAATATGTTTAAATCGCATTTTCTTTATTTGATTTGACAGTCGGCTTAAAGGACAGTTGTGTGTTGGAGTAATTCTGAAGGCCAGTAGTCTTCTTCACAGGTTCCAAATATCCTTTTTCTGTCATTAACCAATATCACCCCGGAGAAAAATCATACCCTGTCTTTATATCCTTAATTCCTTGCTTTTCTGAACAAATTTCTGAGATTTACAAGCTCCAGAGACTATTGTCAATTCTAAAAATGATTCAAACATTAATGACGAGCCTTGATATTTACAAGGACACAAACTACATCGGATGTTTATGGAGGAATATACTGGTAGATGGTCAGACTTGTGTTTAGGTATGAACTGTATGTAAATATGTAACTGTATCTTTCTAAATATGTAAATAATATTTGATTTTCAATTCAAATAATTTATATAAATACCAAATTTCTTATTTTTCTCTTTATATTTACATTTTTTTACTCGTTTGTGGTTTTTTTTCTACCTGTCTTTTTCTCTGCACTTACTTGTCAGACTGATCTTAATAAATGGTGTTGTATGTCACACCAGTTCTTATGGCATTTGGCATGCTATATGTACGCATTTTCGATCTTCTGCGTGTTATTCAGCGCCATTTGATCGCGTGTCAATTTCCGCCACGATCTCCGGTTCGCATAACTCTAACCCTCAGTGCGTGGTATTTGACGCATCGATGCAGGTTGGACAGGGGGCTAATAACAATGTGAACATACACGTGAAAAGCTTATAATGCCAAATAAAAGTGACGTGTATATTACACGACTCATGATATTACATTGTGCTTGTATTTTTGCTGCTGTTAATTGTGAAATTTCCCCACAGTGAGATAAATAAAGTCATATCTTACCTTATATATCCAACTATCTATCATCTGAAAATTGCAAACGCATAAGGCACAGAAATCTCAATGGGACCAAATATAGGTCAGAGCTTGCGCTACTAATGTGCAGTTGAGATAAGTTTTCAGATTGGAGATGTGTAAAGGGCATTCCTGCTGACCAGTGTTCACACCATTTGATCTGTAAAACAGGAGAAATGCCTCCTCTGAGCATTTGGTGGGAAGTGTGAGCCAACAGGGCGTCCAAATAGCTTAAAAAGATGAAAGTGGAAAGAGTATTTTACTAGATTCACACTGAAAGATGATATGGATTTACATGACTAGAAAAAAAAAACAGAACACAGTCTTCCCTTAAAAGAGGTCAGCCATAAAAAGAACATGCTGGCATTTTGTTATAAATGACATTTACACTCATCTCATCCTTAGAAATAGCCCGAAGTTAGGTTTTTGAAATGTGAAGCAAAACAGCTTCTAACCTAAAACACTGCTGACATTTCAGCCACGGCCACATATGAACGTGACTGTAACGAACATGCAGAGTTCAGCTTTAAAACAGCTGTAGTCACCATCTGCCAGTGTTCCATTAAACCTGGACTGTCTGTGGTACTGGACCAGTAAAGTATGTCAACAATGCAACAATAGCCCTTTTATTTTGTTCCATTTCGTTGGCCTCATATCATAACTGCCTAACTGATACACAAATGGACAAAAGTATGTGGACACGTTGAATTCAGGTGTTTCTTTTCTAACAGGGGTCTGGGATACAAAACAATAATGACTAATATCAGAATATAGTTTTATATTATGGGATAAATATCCTATTGATTATTAATATTGATGTTTTGATGTCAGATCACCATGAACAGGACATCTTACAGCTGTAGACATGATATGTCCCAATATTTATGTCCATATAGTTTAGAGACATCAATATTTCCTCAAAGACAAATGTCATAATATAGTTGTATCTTGGGATAAATATCATTGCATTGGTTAGTTTGGTTTAAATTGTTTTCTTTGTTTCTAAAATGTATCAGAGATGCTTTCGGCTTCATTTCTCTCAACATTGATTTTGTTTTTTCAATCCATGACTACAGTTTTAAATGTTCTACCTCTAAATTTCTCAAATATTTTTCCTGCTCTGATTGTAAATAATAATTTTCTACCAAATCTAACCATCTACTTTCTTCACATCACTCTGAGTAAGAAAAATCTACCATTAAACCAGTGTTTTTCAACCTTGGGGTTGGGACCCCACGTGGGGTCGCCTGGAATTCAAATGGGGTCGCCTGAATTTTTTAGTAATTGATAAAAAAAACAAAAAGAAAAAAAAACAAAACTTACGAATAAAAAATATATGGTGAGTTGAGACAGACAATCCTAATCCATAAACGACATGACAAACTCTGAAGCTAAAACTGCAGCACTGTGGTTCTGTTTATCTGTCTAATGTTCATTGTGGTCGGTTTCAGATGCTGGAGCTCCTTCGTAATTCATCGTTTGATTTATTGTTTTTTCGGTATTAATTGTCAGCCTTGTAAATCACAGCTGGACTGACTGTACATATCCTGACCAAGGAAAATAAAATTCTCTCTTTGTGCAGTAATCTACACCTGGCTTTTCTACCTCCGTCCACAATAATATACACTATAGAGACTAAATGTCATCTAAAAATAACATTTATTTACAGCCTAGTATAGCAAACTACTACATGATCAAAAACAAATGAATTTTTGCAAAAAAAAGTCTCCGTTTTGAAAGTCTGAGGTCGCCAGAAATTTGTGATGTTAAAATGGGGTCAGGAGCCAAAAAAGGTTGTAAACCACTGCATTAAACTTTAAGGAAATATTGATGTTTCTAAACTATATGGACATAAATGTTGGGACACATCATGTCTACAGTTGTAAGATGTCCTGTTCATGAGGATCTGACATAGAAACATCAATATTAATAATCAATAGGATATTTATCCCAATATAAAACTATATTCTGACATTAGTCATTATTGTTTTGTATCCTAGACCCCTGTTAGAAAAGAAACACCTGAATTCAACGTGTCCACATACTTTTGTCCATTTGTGTATGAGTTTGACAATTATGATATGAGGCTAACGATATATTGTCCTGTCAGTTGTGTAGATCTATACGTAGGTTCTTCTCTGAACACAGATGGTAACAACAACATCAAAGCCTATAATACAGTGTTAGTTGGTCTTTGGTTGGTAATCTGGAATATATCTTTTCAAATAGTGACCCATGCATTTATTTAGCTACTCTGCAGGTATTTATTTGAAGCCAGCGCCAGGCAATAGAATGATTTGCCTAATCAGTGAAACACCAGCCTACAGAGAAAGAGGGTGACAACAATGTCAGTTAAAAAGTAGATTTAGCCTGAAAAGCTTCATCTGTTGGTCTTTGAACTGTTCCTTAAGCCCTCAAAGAGCCACAACTATTTTTGACACAACTTCCAAATTATTATTCTTATTTTTTGTCTTTTCCACGTGATTTATCACCATTCATTCTAATGATTTGATCTGCATTTTGCATTTTTCAGTGTAAATCAGGTATTTTCCTGTATTTAATTTACTGATCATGTAGATGTTCTTTAAAGCTCAGAGTAAATTCAAAAGTTATTTTATCAAAACAGAAAACTGCAGCTAAAGTGACTTTAAAAAAAAAATAGAAATATGTCATTAAATGAACATAAACCCAGTGTCCATCCACTGTCATTGATTAAACTCCATGGGTTCATTATTTTTTATTCAATTTTGTTCAGTGTGTGGTTTATTTTGTTGTTTTTGCTCATTCTTTTTGTTAATATTTTGATTAATTTTGTCCATTTTATTCATTACTATGACTGTTTTTATTCATGTTCTTGATTATTCTTTCCTTGTTATTTTTTGTTTTGTGATTTTTCATTTTTCATTTTACAAAAGTGGTTTGTTTTTGTTCATTTTCTTGCCTTTTTTATTACTTTATTTCTTCAATTTTGTTCAATTTGTGGCTTATTTTGTTCAGATTACTTATTTTGTTGATTTATTGTTAAACTTTGTTCATTTTATTGATCACTTTGACTGTTTTTGCTCACTTTGTTGTTTATTTTATTCTTTTGGTTACTTCATTTAGTTTTTTTCTTCATGTTATTTATTATTTTGTAAATTTTTATTAATTTTTGTGTATTATTTAGTATATTTAAACCCAGTGTGTCCATCCACTGTCATTGATCCAACTCCATGGGTTTCACTGGTGAGTCAATGTTGTAGAAGACGATGGTGTTTCCATGGTAACTACAGAGCCTCTGAACGTCCAAATGGGTCATATTTGTTGACCATGAAAAGATGAAGAACTGTATTTTGCACCAGTTCTTTACATGCATTGATAGGATTAGTGGATCACCAGGTATTCAACAGTTACATCAGTAGATGGTTTTGGTAAATGTTTGGGTCTTCTTGGGTTGAGTCAAAGTTTTTTACAAACTGAGATTACTTCCACTGGTTTCATGTCTCTGATAATTGAAGTGTCTGTAATAAGATGAAACATGGAAGGGAGATGCGGTGGATTGATCAGGCTCTGTGCTGTTTTTCTTTGCAGGCGGTCTGTTTATCAGAAACACCGATCAGGAGTACACTGCCTTTCGCTTGGCGATCTTCCTGCACAACACCAGCCCCAACGCCTCAGAAGCACCGTTCAACCTGGTGCCTCATGTGGACAACATCGAGACCGCCAACAGCTTTGCCGTCACCAACGCCTGTAAGTCAGCTGCATGGGTTCATGCTGTCCTCGTGCACTAGATTGAGATTTGACTACAAGCAGGAACATTAGAGCTCTCTGTGAAGTTATGTTGGAATGAGGTCTGGAATGGAGCGTCAGCGGCTGTAGTTAAGACCACTAACATGGACGAGCAGGAGATAAGTCCCACTGGTTCCAGGAGCAAATCAATAGCAAATGGAACTGAGCTCAGATAAGGCTCAACACACTGTTTCTGCAACTTGATCACCACTAAATAATGTCGCTATTGCATGATCCGAGGAAATGTAGAGACATAAAATCTCCCTGTACTTTGTCAGGTCATATGTCCAGAGGCAGGAGTAGGAATCTGAATCATGTATATTATAAAAGCACTTTTGGTTTGGGTCCCGAAAAGAGAACTGTTTAGTCTAAGGCTACGTTTACATGTAGACGGTATCTGGAAAATGGAGATTTTTCTCTGCGTTTGTGCCTATTGTTTACGTGACAATGATGGCCACGCCCACCAAAAGCGATGGTTTCTAAAAACTCCATTTTTGCATTTGAGTGTAAACAGAGGGAAATGGAGGTCTGGGACGGACATCACAGCTTATGACACAAATACATTTGTGTCACATGCGACTACTGGTTGGTAACAGAAATAATGTTTTGTTTTGATTCTTTTCAGGATTCTGATTGGTTAATGGGACTCGATCTTATCACCACACTGCCATCTACAGGCTTTTATGCTCTTAACGGTGTAGATATACAGGGAAACCAAGGTTTTTCTGAAAACAGTCACATGTGCACACCTTTTTTTTAAACAGAGAAGGGGAAATGTCCTTTTTTCCAAAATACCCAGCTATGTGTAAATGTAGCCTGAATAACGTGAACATCACAGTTTTTAGTTCAGTTATTGACAACACAAACCATACAGGAAACAGAGCTGGTCTGTGGTTTTACTGTGGCAAAAACAGAGCTAAGCTAACAGAGTTTAATGTGAACTATCAGTTGATGCAGCATGTGAACATTTGTAACACACAGTGTTATTTTGAGTGACTGTCATAGATACATGGATTATATCATGGATACTTAGCATTGATCGGTGGTGTGATCTACTATGTGACTGGAGTTTGGAATACTAATACTACATAAAACCCCTTTAATGGTACATAAAGATCATGATTTTTTTTTTAAACATATAAACATAATGAGTCATTGTTTTGGATCACGTCTGTACAGACCTGTTTTGTGTTAAACCAGGATGGATGATGTAGAAATATGGAGGATTAAAATGGTCGCATTTTGTGGTGATTTATCATATGTTGGTGAGATGTCAGATAAATAACACTGGTCTGTTAAGTAGTGAATTAGTAGAAAAAGATAACATAGCTCATAATTCTGACAAGAGGACATTATTTTAAGACAGCCATACTTGCAATCATTTATCATCACAATAACTATATTTCTGCAAAGATGTAATATGACAACAGACGCATTTAGAGGGACATGAATTAGACTGAGACGGCACAGACTGATTATATCCACTAGTACTACTGCTGCCATACCGCCATCATTGATTTTATATCTGGCAAAATTATTATAAAAATGGCATCTGGACTATGAACATATGAAAATAATTAGTGTTATGGATCACTGTGAAGTACCATGAGCTGTGGAAACTGTATAACATGAACACACGTGTCTACAAGTAGTGATATGAAATATTTATATTGTAATATTTCATTAGTTTAAGGGAGGCAATTGGAAATTATCTTTACTGATGATTTATTGTTACTAATCTCCCTGTTATTTTCTCAATTAATCCATTTTTTGGGATATGAAATGTCAAAATGGTGAAAAATGCCAATCATCATCATTCCCAAAGTTCACATCCTCCAATGTCTGGTTTTGTCTATAACCCAAAGAGAAATCTGCCCTCAGAGGAATTAGATGCTCTCTTGTTTTTATCGATTATCAGAATGTTCATGTTCAATTCAGTTTTGGTGTTTGCTGTGTAGATTTTGTGTTAATTCAGTTGAAGTGTTCGAACCTGTTTTTGGATCATTGTACAGGGGCAACATGTTATACTTGTGTGACTTCATGATCTGAGTCCAGACCTACACCTGGTCAACATCAGTATCAATATCAACATCAATATCAATATCAATAGAGGCAGGACGGGGCATCAAGGAAATTCAAATACAGTTATGGCCTTTATTTGAAGTGTAAAATGTTTCATGGTATTAAAAATGAACACTGACTGGAGTGGAAATGGACACTGTGTAGAATAAGGGACTGTTCGACTGAGCTGAGGATAATGATCACAGTCTTGTAACTAATAGTATCTTTTTTATGATCTCTATCAGAATCAGAATGCTTTATTAATCCGGGGGGAAATTATTGGGTGTTACAGTCGCTACATTCAAGAAGAATAAAAAGTAGCAGGAAAGAAATGATCGATAACAGAAAAAGAAAAGGAAATAAAAACATATATAAAGCTCTAAATATTCAAACATATATACATATAGCTCTGAATATATATACATGCCAAATCTTATTATTAAAACACTCTATTAAGGCACAAAATTAGAACAACAAATTACACAGTATGTATTAGACAATATATTATCAATATGATAATTAAATACATTTACATAATAAGTGTGCAAAAATGTAGTTGTGTGTAATTCTAACTTATTTTGTTATAAGGTGTCATTCAGTGTATGTATGACCTTATGTGTAGCCTTGTCTCTATATCATGACTAGGGATGCACCGATCCGATACCAGTATCAGGTATCGGCTCCGATACTCAGTGTGTGTACTTGTACTCGTACAAGATGTCCGATACAAATGCACTGATACCACTTCCGGCCGTGTGACATTCACAGTTCAGTGCAGCAGGTACACGGCGGTGGAATAATGTATAGGGAGTGTGAAGATTTTTCAAAATAAATGACGGTGATAAAAGTAACACTGACTGCAAGTAACGTTAAAGACACAGACAGATACAGATACAGCGTTCTGTCCGCCCTCTGTGTACATTCCATCCATTTTCCAGGTGCTGGCGGATGCGTACCCAGGCAGAGAATACCAGCAGGAACTGTGAAGGTAGAGGATCTGTTCAAAGAGCCACTGTGTGAGTTCGAGAAAAACTACTGACAGATTTATGACAACTACCCAGGGCTCAGCCGGTTTCCGTCCTACTCAGGAGTGGTGCTACTACGGAGCAATGCGGACCACCGCCAGCAGAAGTGAAAACGAAACTTCTGGCTCATTTCTCTTTTCTCTTCCTGCTGAAGCTTCGCTTTTAAACCTTACCAGCGAAAACGCTATAATATTAGTATCACATTAGTGTTACCTCTGTCGTCCCCATGTTTGTTATTACTGACTTTCTTCTTCTCAAAAAACTTTCCTCTTCTTCGTGGTATTTGTCCAGTATGGTTAATTCAGAGCGGCGCCCCCTGGTGGATTAATTGAGAAACGCTCATTCCAACACATTAAATGTCAGTAGCAGCACTTTGTTCCAGTCAGACTAATGACAACGACAATGAAGCACATTTACAAAAGGAACTGAGGACTGGAATGGGATTATTAAGTACTCATATCGGTACTTGGTATCAGCAAGTACTCAAATGTAAGTACTCGTACTTGTACTTGGTCTGGAAAAAAGTGGTATCGGTGCATCTCTAATCATGACATACGGTGCTGTAATATCACAGTAAAGCTTATCAAAAATGAAAAAGGATTACTCTTAACCCTTCAGAGTCCCTGAACGCACCGTCGCATCCAAATCACAAACCGATTTCAGATGATGCATCAGCAGAGGGAGCCTCGCTGAGTTTTACACTGGTGTTAAAGTGTAAAACTGTGAAATCAGTTACATTTAAAAGCCGAGTAGACATAATTTTTGGCAATACTGTCATTACATTTGGAAAAAAAAACAAAACCAAGATGTGTCGCTGACTTTGGTGGAAAAGGGAACTACATCAGCCCAGCAGAAGTGTTTTTACAAATAGTTGCATATAGTTTTCTGAGTTGTAAAATGGTTCATTGAACATCATATTGTGACACCAGATTGGTTTGTAAATTCAGTTGTATATAGTTTTCCTACAATGTGTTAAACAGTTTCTTAATGAGAAATATAAAGGCAAAACCAAAAGTATTCAAAAATAGCCAGATACACTCAGACTCCTACGGTCTACTATGCTTTTATTGTAGCTATAAAAATGGATGTAGTAGTAGTGGAAGATGTGGTAAAACGGTCAAATTCTAACACTTGCATAATGGATGGTGTTTCAAATAAAACCTGAGAGTGTTACTAATGAGTCATAAATGAGCCGTGGTGAGGTTGTGTGTTTACGTTGTCACAGCTCATTGTGCGCATATATACGCGTTATACTGATGCTGCATCAACATCCATGTGCGTGAGGATGTAGCGGTGCAGCTAAGAATAACACACACACACACACACACACACACACAAAGTCACTCGCAAAGCATGAAATGTAGACAGAGAGAAGCCGGTTTCCCCAGGGACCATCACTAAAAAACACACTGCCCGCAACTGTTACAAATCTCACCATCACTCTAAGTGTGTGTGTGTGTGTGTGTGTGTGTGTGTGTGTGTGTGTGTGTGTGTGTGTGTGTGTGTGAAGACCATAAAACACTGATGTCTGCCTGGTGTCTATGGTGTGATCTGGTGTTAGAAAAAAAAAAAAAATCAATGGCTACATTATGCAGAGAAGGAAGTGTTATCATGTGTGTTTGGTCACAAAGGTGGTTGTAAAGTGTGTGATTGTGTAATGACCTGTGACATATAGGCATCCTTTCCTTTTTTTTTTTTTTTTTTTAAATCATATGCATGTATTTGAAACAACATATTCCCAGTTTACCACCGTTCATTTCCCCTTCACTATGCTCTGACAGCATCCCATAAATATTCATATTCCAGTACAACATTAAAGCTCCACGACATTACACTCAATTCAGTCACTTTCCATACACATTGCTACTAAAAACCTTTAATTAATACATCTGGTTTTTTAAACCATAAGCAAATTATCAGTGAGATTTTTGCCTGTAATGACCTTTTAAAAGCACAACCTTACAGATAAAATTGCAGTTATTTAATCTGTATTGATCCCTGTGGGGAAGTTCAGCAGCCAATAAAATAGTATAGAAAAAAAATAGAAAAGCAGGCTATGAGTGAAGGAAGTGAATATAGCAGGAGTTAAACATACAACAGGATAATAATATAGATAGATAGATAGATAGATAGATAGATAGATAGATAGATAGAGAGAGAGAGAGAGAGAGAGAGAGAGAGAGAGAGAGAGAGAGAGAGAGAGAGAGAGAGAGAGAGAATGTGCATGTGTAAATATGATCCTGATCCAAATTTCAGCTCCAGGAGGATGAATCCATTGAAAACTCACAAACATGGGGTGGGTAGGGTTTATATGTTATGTATGTATAAAAATATATACAATTTGCAAAAATCTCATAATCACTGACTTCCTCTTGGACTTAGAGTTTTGCTCCATGAAGGGATTCTTTGTGTTTGGATTGATAGATGTCCCTACCAAATATGATATAGTTATATAAGTTATATAAGGGTATTAATGCGCTATATCCACAACATCACTCAGTGAAAAGTCAGTGTTTTGACATGTTTTCCCAAATGTCTGTAGATGATATTGGGTTAATTCTCCAGGACATTAGAGTAAAACAGCTGAAAGTGTTTTGTTGTTGTAGGATGTGGTTCCGCTAGGCTTTTTGTGCATCTGGACCAGTGGTGTAGAGAAAAGAAAGTGGCAACATTTCCATAGACTCCCACTGTAAAAAATGATGAAATATGGACCTACTTCTGGGTTGTGGAGGAGCTAATAGTTCCAAACATAGAGTATGGCATCGTCGGAATACATTCATTTTTATTTCTGCCGATCTAGCAACTCCAGTCCTAAGTTAATAAGGTACCATCATTTTTCAAATGATCAAGTGTATTTCCTGTATTAGTGACATATATGTTGTAAATTCTGTTTTCATTGGTATGTGTTAGCCTTTGTATAAATTTATATCTTATACAACCGTTATGTTCAATTTTCAGCTGTAGTTGTATAGTTAGCTAACTTGACTTGTCCAGCTGTTGAGATTTAACCACTATAACCACAAATGATGGAGTTTCTAAGATAAGATGATGTTAGTCCAAATGTAGTTCTCAGTGGGTTTTATTTGAGTTGTTATGCTGAACCTGGTGGTGTTGGGTTCGGTTTGTCAGCTGAGGTCATGTGATCATTAGTGTCATTTACTGTAGGTAGAAATATGGGTCCACTTTGACAGTTATTTTATTCTATTTGTAATTTATTGTATTATTTTATTTATTATTATATATTTATAGATGTTATTATCCAGGGCTGCACAATTAATCGATTTTAAATTGAAATCGGATTTTTAAATTATTTTTAAAAAAGGGATATCGTAAAATCGATTTCATCTTTCTCGTGCCTCTGAGCCACGCGCCTTCGGGCGACCGTAGGCTCTTCCTCCTATCAGTGACAGCGGTCTTTCACAGAAGTCCGTGTAATGACCATGGACTTTAAATTTGTTCATGAACTCGCAGTAGTGATACCAATGTAAGCCACGGTTTCACAAACGGATCCCACAATTGAAACATAGCTGCAAGGGAATCACTCTTCTTACGTTGTCCTGGATCCATACTGTGCTGTCTTCTTCCGATCCGGGTCCGGGTCATCGGGTCATCAGCCTCAGCAGAGGAGCCCAAACAGCCTCTGCCCAGACACATCCACCAGCTCCACAGATAGAATCCCTCCAGCGTGTCCTGGGTCGGTCTGTTCCATGCACGGATCCCCCAGTTTAAATACAACCGCATGGGGATCACTCATATTCCATGGTCCACACACGCACGACTGATGCCTGTCACTGACTTACACTGGTATCACTGCTGTGGGCCCAGACACCCCAAAAAGTTTTTTTTTTTTTTTTTTTTTTATAATTAATTTAATCCTCTTACTTGCTAAATTTTTCATTCACAATTGTAAGTTCTGTAACACATAACCAAATATTATTTATTTTTTGAAAGATGTTGAACTTTATTTAAAGCTGTTAGATAAATCTGTAACCAAAAAGGCTATAAAAACCATCAGTATTTGCTGTGATTTGGACATTGTATTGTAGTGTATTCCCCCTGGCAAACTTATGTCATTTTGTTGTTGTATACATTGTTTGTACACTCTACTTCATTTTAAAGATTTAATGAAGGAAAAAAACAACAACTGTGGGTTCATCACATGATACCATCACATATTTGAGGTAGGGAGCAGTGGCTTGCATTGTGGGCTGCTCACAAAAACGACATGCTGACTTCTGTTGTCTTTTGTAGTTTTACCCAAAAATCGAAATCGAAAATCGAGTTTTTAGAGGAAAAAATCGGGATTTTTTTTTTTTTTTGCCAAAATCGTGCAGCCCTATTATTATTAGAATGGCATGTGATGCCTGTAAGTAGTTTTATTTGTCCTGTGCTCATTTCATAAACCTGCTTACTGTAGTTATGAGGCTAGATGGCTAACTATGTCAAGAAGCAGTGAGCTGGTGATCAGGGCATGTGAAGGCTAATAAATCAAAGTAATAAAGTCAGTCCTTTCAGTGGTCAACCCCACTACTCAAAAGCAGAACTGACACAAACATACATGTAGTAGTGACACAACGGTTGTAAATATACTTGTGTGTGGTTTATGTTGATATTTACCTGCAGTAACACACTCGCTGCTGTCTGTCCCATAGAAGAACATGACAGCGCACCGTTTGTTTTGGAACTATTGAGGCTTACATGAACCACGTGATCACCGGAGCGGTGACATCAAAGGGTGTCGCAACTCTCTCTCTCTATGGCTCTGATCTGAACCGAGTACGTGTACCTACCAAATTTGGAACATGTAGGTCAAACCACCTGCAGGGGCAACTTTTAATGCATGTTAAAAATGTCATGTTTTTCTAGGATTGTTTTTAGCCCTTTTGCAGTTTATTGTTGGGAATAATAATGTTCACAGTTTTAAGATGGCCTTCACAGTGGGCAGCGCTAGGTCCTAATGGTCGAACTACATACAAATACACGTGTGGAACAAGGAGAAAGCCTTCCTCTGTTTCAGTAACTCGCAGGTTCGTATAGTAACCAGGCTTTGTGTGTGAACTCAGTCACAGAGGATGCAGAATTAATGCAGTGGGACAGGAAATGACTGAAGAGAAGCAGTTGTTTTGTGGTCGAAGCTTGGCTGGGTGTAAACTGTATATTGCCAGGAATCGAGAAATTCTGAACTTTTTTTTTTTTTTTTTTTTTACCCACATCTAATGGCTGCACAGTCACAGGAAGTGTGTCTGCAGCCCATTGATTGGCCAAGCCAAATCAGAGCAGAATTACATGAACCAATCAATGGCTGTGATAGCTCAGGGCCAGCGGGAATCTGAGATCGAACCACATCACTTGCTTTCACCCCCCCAGTTTTACATTTTCCAGTGTCTTTATGTGGTTTTCCTCCTCAGCCCTGTGTTTCCTCAGTTATAAAAGGCCCTGACATAATGGTTGTGAATAAGTTGTGTTACCGTGTGATGTTTAGGGGCATGGCGTACATTTGGGAAGTTGAGATGAGAGACAAAGCTAATTTGTGAAGAGCGATTAGAGCATTCAGCCGCTGAATGGTCTAATCTGTGGATAATTGGTGGGAGGAAGAGGACAAATGTTGTTATATGTTCCCAGTGTCATTGATAATCGTTCTGTAGACACTCTGATAAACTCTGCTACATCAGTATGATTCACTGTCATCTCTGTATTATTTTTGGACTGGTGTTAGTATTTACTGTCATCAACATGGATAAAGTCAGTAAACACACAAATGACTTGTCATGTTTTGTTGTATTTTGGTATAATTATTTTAATGCAGACTGGAAGGGTACATATGTGTTCTGTTCTCTGCTGTTGAACTGAAATACTAGCAAAAAAATCTTTAAAGTTTAAAAAAAAAACGAACCTGAAAAAATAAAATACTATCAAACCATCATTGAATACTTCACCCTGTATAACCTGACCTGTCAAAAACCAGCCCCAATTTTTAAAAAATTGAGATGTTTATTAAACCTTTAAACATTTTGCCATATCATTTTGTTTATAATATATTTTTGTGTCACATTGATTCATTGGGCATTTTAATAAAGCACCTTACATACATGAAGTATCTAATTAGATACACACATTTTTACACAATTTAACTGTACTATAAGTAATCAATTATCCAGTAACTATGCATTGTTTCAGTACATGAAGTACTTATTTAAATAAAATGAACAACAATATAAATGTTCTTCTTAGCGTAACTCAAAGACTTTCCTACAAAAAGTGTGTGGATGATTTAACTATAGCGGCCATATTGAAAAGGTAAAAAAAAAAAAAAAAAAAAGCCCTTCCACTGGCTGCAGTGGGATGATAATCCACCAGGGGGCAGAAAACATATATCAGGTCATATACAAAAGGTTTTAAGGAAAGTCTTGATCTTATTGATAAGATAGAACCTGGCATAGTAAATATCATACAAATGGTTTTACAGGGTTAAGCTAATTGTAGCATTAGCTGATTTTACATTAGATGCTATTGCTACAGTTTTGCTAGTGGTCTCTATGAAGTCCTGAATTCTACAATACTTTATGTATCCTTAAATGTAGACATATGACTTTTCCCATCTGAATCCACTCACCTTATTTGGCACAACTGTATTTGGTCTAATTCAACCAGGAGTACCTGTTTGCTAATGTTGACGGCTAAGCAGAAACTAGAGAATTTCTTTTATGAGAAAAATTAAAGCCCATGTGTCAAAGCATTCATATCATTTCAGCAAAACTGACATCCACCATGGCTAACCCCTCCCACCCCCTGCACCACACTGGAGAGGCGATTCCACAGGTAATTTCTCCCCACAGCCAGTTCCCAGTAACCCCCCCTCCTCCAGCCATGATGATGTAAATATGCAAACAATATCACATTTTTTTATTCAAAATTTTTATTTATATAAATATTTATATAAATAACAAATTTCTTATTTTTCGCTTATATATTTTTTTTCCTACCTGTCTTTTCTCTGCAATTGTTTGTTATATTGTTACTGCTATTAACTGTGAAATTTCCCCAAGCTGGGATAAAAAAACTTATTTTATTTGCTCAAAATGAACAAAACCTCCTTTGTTTTGTTTGACCAGCAGTACCTTTTCGATCACTATTAGCAATTAGCTCTTTTAAAAAGTGAACTCTGCTATCATTAAATGGTGAAATGTCCAACAATTGTCTTATTAGTGTAATTTTTAAAATACAATAACTACTGTGTATCATTAGAAAAATATTTTATTCAATTTTCAGAAAGCTCTCAAAATCTGATTTAGCAAACGTGCAAGCTGAGAAGTACATGCATCAATCAAAGCCTGACATTAGAAGATTTCTTAGTCCTAAAGTGTTATCAACATGATAGTAACTTTCATTACTAATATTTGTCTACAGAACAAGTATTAGAGGGTACAGATAAAGCAACTGAGTCCATTATGAGTCTCCTCTGTTCATTATTACACTTAACCCACAAAAACCTAGTTCTACTTTTGTGGCAGCTCCCAAATTAATTTCTCTCTCTTTAACTTTTCGTAAGTAATATTATCCTCTGTATTTCAGTGTAAATCATGTATTTTCCTTTATTTATTTCACTGATCATGTAGATGTTCATAAAAGCTCAGAGTAAATTCAAAGGTTATTATGTCAAAACAGAGAAAACTAAAGACAAAGTGGCTTTTTTTCAGCAAAAAATACAATTAATGAACATAAACCCAGTGTGTCCATCCACTGTCACTGATCCAACTCCGTGGGTTTTATTGGTGAATCAGTGTTGTAGAAGATGACGGTGTTTCCACAGTAACTACGGAGCCTCTGAACGTCCAAATGGGTCAAATCAGATGACTATGAAAAGATGACAAACTGTATTTTACACCAATTATTTACATTTATTGATAGGATTAGTGGATCAACAGTTATTAAACAGTTTAGATCAGTAGATGGTTTTGGTTAAAGGTGGATGTTTGGGTCGGTCTGCATTAGATTGACTTCTAAGACAAAGTTGTTGCCTGTTGGTTGGTCTTCGTTGATTTAAAAAAAAAAAAAAAAAAGTGAAAAGGGAACGGAAATAAGGGATCAGATATTTGTTTGCATCAGCGCATCGAAGAGAATCTTGGTATTTTGCCAAACAGACATCAGATCTGTAGAATGGTGTTCCTCTCTTCTCTGTCTCTGATACTTAGTCGTTGGCTTCGTAAAACCTCAGGGAACCTCTGCATCCTCAGCTGCGTTGTACCACTCTGAAAGGTCACGGGGTCAAAACAGTGACAACTGCTCCTATCTGGCCTGAAGGAATGTCGGCTGTGGGAGTCAAGTGTCTAATGTTGCCTTTTACCACCAACAACACTGGAATTCATTGAAACTGAAATCTACAAAGTCTGAAAACCTGTGTGAGAACAAAAAATCCCATTCTTCCAGTGTTGGTCCATCAGGGCCAAGGCTTTCTACAGGACTAAACATCAGAAACACTGACCTACATTTACACCTAAATTCTAATATTTGTTCCCTGAAATTGTATTAATTTATTCCCAGTAGACTATTCTGTTCAGTTCTTAGTGTTTCTCTTGGCTCCACTGCTCCCAGTTTGTGGATGGGATGGAAGATATTTGGTCCAATCAGATTTCAGTGTCTCTGTGTTACCAGGGTTAATCTAATCTGCCCTGGTCCTTAAGAATCAGTAGTGAAGGCTCATGGAACTTAAACTGTAGAACATCAGGACTGTTTCTGTAACCAATCAGATTCCAGCTAGCTAGTCCCCAGTGTCATCAGCATTTATCCTTCCTCTGATTGGATGGCCAGAGCAGGACTATTAGCCTATTGGACATAACTTTGGTCATATTTTTTTGGATTCATGCCAATAAAACTCATTTCATTGAATTGAACTGTTAATACATTTGAGGTAGAATTTGTTTCCACCCACAATGGCTGACAGAGGAGAGGAAAAGGATTTGGTCTGGACTTGAAAATCAATTTTCAAGGTGGAAATGGTGAGGAGAGGTGGTCCAACCCTGACGCTAGCTAGTGGTGGAGTGGACATTCTGCGTCCTCCAGAGAATCTAACCTTATGTGAGGAATCCAACTGGACAGAGGAGACTGTCAGCCTTGGCCTCCATGGACATGAAACAGGACTTATTGATGGAACTGAAACACACATCACCTCTATGATGAGTCAGAGAAGGGTTCAAAGAAAGGAGGATGGATTTATATATAACTAGAAGGACTCGGAGAGCGCAGACCTCTGCCAAGGCAGATCAGTGCCCCCCCCCCCAATCACCACCAAAATTTTATCATTTGGGCCTTGTGCCAGTATCAACATTTCCTGAAATTTTCATCCAAATCCGTTCATAACTTTTTGAGTTATCCTGCACACGGACAGGCAAAACACACAAACACAGAGACAAACCAACGCCGGCAAAAACATAACCTCCTTGGCGGAGGTAAATATTTGAGCATCTCTGGTGAGTAGGATATGATAGTTTTGATTTAGCTTTTGTATGTTTTTGTCTTGTTATTAGATAAATATTGATTGCGAGTGGTTGTGGTGTCGAGGTTTGGAATTGTCTTAACTGGGTTTACAGTTTTAATCATAATGGGATCCGCCCTCCATACCACTAGTGTCTCTCTGTCTTTCATGCCACACCTTGTTATTTTGTGGGGGGGGTTTGTATAGTACTGATGGTTTCTATAACTGTGATGTGATAGTGGTGGTATTAAGAGGTGGATTAATTCCGGTAAGTCCCACTGAAGGCTCAGACACCAAATGCATGGACCAACACTGCATTCTTCACATAATGTACATAATTATATGTTTGTGAAAAGGCTGCAAGTTAAGTGCCAAAGCGACAGAACGTCCTGTTTATTAGGAAGCACTCAGCCTGCATGAGCAGTAACGTCATGGATGTGGTGTTTTCAGTGTCAGTGTCCCATCGCTGCTGAAGTTCAGGACAGTCACAGGGTCCTTGAACCTCAGCAGCTTTTCAACCATTAGTCCTTTGGACAGAAGTGTTGTCCTTTGGAAGTTCAGACTGTTAGTACATGCAGGTCCTTAGGGAGCGAGTGAAGCACTAGATCAGTGGTGTCAAACATATGGCCCGTGGGCCCAAAAAGGGTCCTATCCGGCCCCTGGGATGAATTTGTGAAATGAAAAAGTTCTACTGAAGATATTAACAATCAAGGATGTTAAAATTATTTTAATTCAGGTTCCACATTCAGACCAATATGAAAGTAGATCAGACCAGTTGAATACTATCATAATAACCTATAAATAATGACAACCCCAAGTTTTTTCTCTGTGTTTTAGAGTAAAAAAGTAAAATTACATGAAAATGTTTACGTTTACAAACTATCCTTCAAGAAAAATGTGAATAACAAGAACAAACACAAATGTTGTTTAATACTATTATGCCTGTCTTCTTCACATTTGTATTATTTTTTTGCCACTTTGTTTTAATGGAATAAAGCTAAATTATTTGAAAATATTAAGATTTACAAACCATTTTACAAATTCATGAACAACCAAGTACAAAAAAAGTGTGAAAAATAAATGCAATTTGACCAATATTCTTAAATGTTTTGTGTGTTTGTGGAGCTGCTATAAGTTACAATTTGTATGTGTAAATGAGAAACTGAGGTATTGTTAAAATTACACTTATTTTTCTTAAGAAATTTCAGTTTGTTCATGGTTGTTCATGCTATTCACATTTTTTAAAGAGTACTTTGTAGATGACATTTCCATAATGTAATTTTATTTTTTCACTCTAAGCCCTGCCCTAGATGAACAGTGAATATAGCCACAGTACGAAGACACCATGACTGTGTTACTGGTGATGTGTTCAAGGACCTCTGATATCTTATCTACTTTCATACAAGGCTGATGCACTTGAGAAAAATGTCTTAAGCTCCATATTCAAGTGGAATGAACTGGAGGCATATGTGCGGTATATATATATGTGTGTAGAGTATTTGAGAGTGGAATTCTTCTGGCTTAGTGACAGGAGATAGTTCACTGGGAAAGACTGAAAATATTGAGGAGGGTTGAACACAATTTGTAACAGCGATAAACTAATGAAACCCCATTAAGTTTATAATTGAAAGCTGTAATGTGTACGATTTTTGCGTTAAAATGACCAGATTTATTTTACATAGTGTTTTGACTTTTGTACCTAATGCATCAAATGTTCACATGTGATCAAGTGTTTCAGCAGTATTAAATATGTCAGCAAATGTTTCCAATAATGTTTAAATTTAATGAACAGCATTTTACAGCTTAATGTTTCATTGGGTTTCCTGTTAATGGTGTCATATCTCCTCCACTAAACATTTAACATTACTGAGATGACATAACATGAATGTACATTAATAAATGTGATGCAAGTCAAACTTTAATACTTGTCTTATTATAGTTTTACTTAGCTACATTCAGGGTTAGTATTTGGTTAGGTTTAGGGAACAGTTACGGACAGCAGTATGGCATGATCAAGAAAAGCTGGGACACAATGTATTTCAGAATCAGAATCATATTTATTGCCATGTAAACAGGGTTCGCATTACTAGGAATTTGCTGCGGTGGTTTGGTGCATACATAGAACATGGTAAGAAGAATGCATTAAAAAATTAAATTAAATTAAATAAATAGACAAGTAAGATCGACTTACAGTGGACTATCAAGTTTAGCTAAATATACAATATACAAAAGTCAGTACAGACTCAGAGGAACTGGCATTTAAAAAAAAAAAAAAGCTAAGGCAGGAACAAATAAAAAAAGTAGAAGTATTTCTGTTAGAGGGATTAATCTTTAGAATGGCCTGGAAGATCGATTAAAACAGTCTAAAACAATTAAAACTTTTAAAAAGATGTACAAATTAGCTATTTTTCAAAAATATAGAGGTCAGGTTTCATTAAAGAAAATACTTGTTTAAAAGACTAGGATCAATAATGGTAGTTGAGATAAGAACATGATTTACCTGAATTAAATTAAATATGTATTTTCGTCTGTTGTATATTTACCAATGAGTACATTGAATTTTTTTATGTTTGTTTGTTTTTATGTGGAAACATTGTGTTAATTGTAAATGGGGTTTGGCAAAATAAGTCTGTACTTCAGCCTAAACCCTTTTGGTCGCATTGAATATGAAACAATGGATATGTTGTTTTTGTTTGTTGTTTAAAGTAATTAACAACCAAATAAACTACTACTACTACAACTACTCCTACTACTGCTGCTACTACTACTACAATATACAATGTGGACAAAACTAGTGGGTTTGACTGAGGTATAAACGGTTCGGTATCTGTGCAAGTAGTGCAAGTGAATAACAGTGCAATCTTTAGTATTGAGTCTTATTCAAACCAAACCAGAGTCTTTTCCAAACTCTAACTCTTCCTTGACACAATATGTTTCAGTAGTTTACAACTGTTTGAACACCTTCAACTTCACTGCGATGAAAGGGTCTTAATATTTGATGGTATTTGTAAGAAAAATGCTTTGGCCGTGATCTTTGTGACTTCACAAAATATGCTGTTATGAATTTGAACTGGTGATAGAAAGTGAATATAGATTAAAAATACCTAGGCTGAAGTAGAAGATGGAAAGTTGTGAGTGCTGGACTCGGTTGGACAGTACTGAGGATAGTGGTTCATTGGTTTGGGGAATAGGGAAGGCACGTGAATGGAGGTTTAACCCTTTAACCTCTGAGCCCTGATTCCAGGTAAAGGTTCTGCTGTGAATCTGCGTCTGTTTCAGGTTCATTAAAGCTGCTGTGAGTATGTGCTTGTGTTCCTTGTCTTCAGTGGTTTTGTTTTAGGGTCAGAACAAATGGAAGAACAGAAAAAGACAAAGAGAGGAATTGAAGTTTGACAGGTTTGGACTAAATAAGGCACTAGAATGGACATCAATAAGAGATTTAGGACGTTGAACATCAACTGTGAACTGGAACACACTGAACAATGACAAAGATTTGAATTTAGACCCAGTAGTTTTAGTTTTGGACTCTTTTTTTCTAAATATGTCCAGCTGCTTTTTGATGCCTGTTTAACTCTAAAAAGCAGTTCCATGGTCAAAACTCAGTAAAAACACTGTGAAAAAAATAAAAGAAAACCATCACACACTGGAAACAACGCAAAAAACAAAAAACTAAAAGGAAAATGGTATAAAAAAAAATAAAAATCAAACCGTCTATTTTTATAGTGACGTGGTCTTACTCACTGCTCTGTGTTTTACCCCACATTCCACAGGCGGTGGGGGGGTGAAGCGAGCATGCTCAGATGTCTATGCAAAGAACAAGGTCTTTTCTATCAGCACGTTTGGAAATTTTTCTTATTGAGCAAACGGTTGAATTTTTATGAATATTTAAAGTAAATCATACATTCAGAACGCTCACCCCAGACACATCAGGGGTTAAAGGGTTAAAGGTGTCTTGATGTTTCAGACAGTGCAATGATTAGTGAATTGAAATGTAAAATTATCTTTGAAAGAGAGGAAGTGGAGGGTTTGTCGAGCTGTTTGGAATGGATGCACACAGTGTTGGATGAAAAGGCCTTTTAGACTGTGCACTTTCATTATAAACTCCAAATTAGATAAAGATTTGGACACACTTTACCCACTACTGCGCCGCAAACAGAATGAAAACTAATCAGTGTTGGTGAGAGCAGCTGCTGAGCACCGGGCGCCGTGCGTTACCTTTCATCTGCAGTTCACGCATCCAGCTGATCCTGGTTGTGTATTTCATTGTAACCTCTTAACTACGCTGAGGGTGGAGGGGGTTAATTCGACCTCCTACACGCTGCCCCTGTGTTCGCCGCCACTGAAACACTGACATCTTAATCTGCATTGAGTCATTTATATTCAGCGTGGCGCCCTGACTCACTCCAGATCCAGATAGCGAACAGCCTCCTCCTATATGCTCGCATGCAGCACTGCAGTCTGTGTACATCTCTGCTGCTCATGCGTGAACACATGCCTTTCTTGTCTGTCCTTGAAACTGTGAAAAACACTCAGACGTGCTCGTGTGCGCGTCCAGTAATCCGGCTGTGCAGCGTATTAGTCCTATTTAAGTCTATTATCTTCCCCTCCATGGGCTCCATTCAGAGGGACTCTGCTGCTCTGTACTGCTGCCCTTTAAATGGCTGAATGTGCCCCTCATTTGTTGGAGGATCCTTGTGGTACGAGGGTGAAAACATACAGGCCTTTTGGCGATGTGTGTTCGAATGTGCAGATGGTTAATGGCTGGTGTTAGGACGAAGAAGTAATGCAGATGGAAAAATGGGGGAAGGGGCTGTTAATGAGAGATTAATGTGGCAAAGCAGGGACGAAGATGGAGGATGGAGGGGAGAGGTGGTGGTGGTGGTGGGGGTGAAAAGGAAAATACAAAGAAGTCAAAGTGGCAAAATGTGCAGGTTGGGCGGGGGGACATCATTAACCTGGAATAGAATCAAAAATAAGCCTCTATGAATCTGAATATTGCTCTTGTAAACGGAGGTGTTTCTTTATTCGTCCTTCTTAGTATTCCTCACCTCTCCCTGCAAGAGGTGTAAGAAAATATCGGTCCTGCAATATATTGCGATATTTCATTTCACAATACTGTATCGATATTAAAAAGTACTCTATCAATATTTTTAGGTGTTTATTCAAATGCAGATATTGTGGAGGTTCATTTCTGTTTTTTTTGTTTTTCTTTTTTATTTATTCTTATTTAACACTCTTTTATTAAATAATGGTAGTTCCTTTGTTGGGATTGCACAAAAATAATGTTCTGATGTTAGTGTGAAGCCGGTTACCGGACGTTAGTCTGGGGTTGTCTGTCTTCTATGTTTGTCTGTCATTTCCTGTTTTATTTTGTTAAGTTTTCCTCATGTATCTTGTCTGCTGTCTTTACTTCCCTTCCTGTTTGGTGTTCACCCTTACCCTGATTTCCTGACTCCGCCCTAATTTGTTCCACCTGTGTCTCGTTGTCTTCCCTCCCTTTTGTGTATTTATACCCTGCCTTTTCCCCTGATCAGACGCCAGTTTGTTCTCTCTTGTAGATTACTTACCAGCGTTCTGATCCTGTTTGTTCGTTTGCCTTACCGTGTTCGACCTGTTTTTTGTCATCCGTTTTACCTGTCTTTTGCCTGCTCCCTGTCGGTTGTTGTCAGCCTCTTTCTGCCTTCCTGGTTTTTTGACGCCTTCGCCTGATTATTCGGTACGTGAGTTTTGCCTTTCCCTATGTCCTGTCGCCTGTCTGATTGCCTTCCTGTGCATGACCTGTTTCCGTCCCTGACCTCCCTCTGCTTTTCCCTAGTCGGCGTTCCGGCAGTAAACCCGGTGCCGAACCGTGGGTTCGTGTCCGAAACCCAGTGGACGGTTCAGACGAGGACTTCCTTGCCCGCTGTCCTCAAGATCCTGTTCTTTATCATTATCGTACTAATTGTATTCAATAAACCCTGTAAACTTTTACATCCGTCTCTGCGTTCTGCATTTGGGTTCTGGGTCTGTGCTGAAAGCATTACAGTTAGTTCTGAACTAATAGAATATGAACATTTGAATAGGATCTTAAAGGTGGGGTCTGAGATCTTTGAAAAATGGTTTAAGCAAGCTACATTTTGAAAATACTCAGTTCAACAGTCCAAACCCCTTTCTTCAGACGTCCCTCCGAAGCCACGCCTCTAGAGTACTGGCACGCGCAATGCTTGTTCCCAAGGGTTCACGAGTGCTGCACAGCAACAATTCGCCAGCTGAGGCTCTGCTTCGTACTCGGGTTGAGCTCCAACACCGTCTACGGTCCGGTCCGGTCCGGCCGAACCGTCTCCGACACCGGCTGAGGCGCCGTCCCCTGCTTCGCTCCCGTACGCCTTGGGCTCCTACCCTGACTACTGCCCTGGATGACATATCCATGCATACGTCATTCAGCCTCCTCTAACACCCCCGCTCTTCCAGAACAGCCCCAGATCAGACCTTTGTGACTAATGTTACATTTCCTGGTGGTTTATGTTAGTGACAAAACAGTTTGCCGGTGAACTTTCCATCCTAATATAACTAATATAGCCAGGTTCTGGCTATGCTTCCTGTACAAGCGCTCCAGCCTCTGGGAATGCGAAGAGGGGTACGCGCAGAGGGGGGAAGGGGGGAGGGGTGAATGTCAGTTGAGTTTGATAGACATATCACCGTTCAATCATTTCGAATGGGCACTCAAAACGATTGGATGGTGTTTTTTCAGTCCTGCCCATTCCACAGGTGACTGATTTTTAAATTTTTGTGTTAGAGCATTTAATTAATTAGTTGTAATCGGGGTGTGATGGTAATTTTAAGGAATATAATAAAAAATGCTCCAGAAAAACATCCTGACACCCCAACATCCCACCTTTAAATTGTAATGTCTGTAAAACATCATTTCAGTTTGAACACAGGACCATTTTGTGATATAACATTAGATCCTGTTGCGATCAAATAAAAATGTGTTTAGTATTTGTGCATATTTCTGGTGTAATTCAATTCTTCAAGGAAATAATAAAAAAAAAAAAATGAAACAAGCAAAAAAATTGCCTTTTTAACAGTATCATGATATATCTTGATATATCGTATAAGGCTGTGTATTGGCAAGAATCTGGTGATACAATACAAATCACAATACTAGGATCACGATACGATATATCACCATATATCATGATACTGTTAAAAAGGCACTTTTTTGTTTGTTTCATTGTGTTTTAAAGATTATTTCCCTGAAGAATCGAATTACAGCAGAAATATGCACGAATACTAAACACATTTTTATTTGGTCAGAACAGGATATAATACTACACCACAAAATGTATCTAATTCTTCTAGTTTCCAAAGGAACTAACATCTGTCACTATCAGACAGTAAAAAAAGCTTTTAGGATGCTTCAAATAACCATTATTTAATAAAACTGTGTTAAATAATAATAAATAAGATATAAACAATAAAGAAAGCCACAAAACAAAAATTAACCTATGCCATATCTGCATTTGAATAGATACCTTAAAATATTGATACAGTACTTTTTAATATCGATACAGTATTGTGAAATGAAATATCGCGATATATTGCAGAACTGATACTTTCTAACACCCCTAATATCGTATTAGTGATCCTAGTATTGTGATTGGATCATATCACTAGATTCTTGCCAATACACAACCCTAGTCCCTGCAGTATTTGTCTTTACATTGTTAGTCACATGTTACTAAATATAACTCAGATGTTTCAATGAAAAGTGCCCCTTGGTTTAGTTTTTGCTCAGGGGTCAAAACACCAGGATGTCCAGTGACTTTGCAGAAAAAACCTCATGTGTTCTACTTGTTCTTCCTCTGGTTTTGAAATGACGATGTTCGTGGTGATCCATAACATACGAATAGGAAGTTAATAAAGGAGGATTTCACACATACTTTTCCAGTGATGAGCCTTTCATTTAACGATGCGGTGTGTAGGGTTTACTGGCATCTAGTTAGCACTTCTGCCTAACAGTGGGAAGGTTCCATTAAAAACAGATTCATAGGTTCATTCTCCTGTTGGTTCCCCTGATAACGGTGCTGATGAAGGTCTGGAGTTGGTTTCTGAGTGCCTTCAGTGGCAGCTCACTGCTCCTAATCTGTTACGTGCTAATGCTAATCACTAATGCTAATGCATGTGTATAAGGGTGGGTACAATTCAGAGACGGAATTTCCCTACAGGGACAATAAAACGACTCAATCTTTTAAGCTTTGAATGTACTTTGGTAGAACATCTGCATGCAGGTGATTTATTCATGTATTTATTATTTTCTAATCCAAATCTTCATCAACATTTCAAATTATTAGAAGAATTGTGTGTAGTTGCTGGTTCGGAGGTCCCCTTGAGAGTGAAATAATTAACCAATTGCAAGCTTATTCCAATAGACTTATTCCTGCAAGGCAAATTCCATTTCTTCTTGTACTTATGTTAATATTTGACTGTACAGTAGTTCAGAACAGAGTATACCCTTTACATTTTATAAATTATTTCACTCCCCGCAGTGACACTCCATGATTTATCAGCATAAATCCATTCCACCAAGCAAAAGAAAGATGCAATAGAGGTCTTTAAAAGCAGTGATAACAAAGCTGTGCACCCGTTTAGCAAAGCATGTCAGTATTTTATATTGGAACCCTTATTTTCCAGAACAGAATTTCATCCTCTCACTGTTGGGACTATGTACAAGTTTGATTTCTGATGTAAAAACCTTTCATTAAATGCCTTTTGTTTGCAAAATATCAATGAAAGTCTCATCTACCTAATGATAATAATCATCTTCTTGACAACCCGAGAGAGAAATGTGTCTCTCAACAGTATGCCAGTGTGTTGTATAAGGTGCATCTGAAGGATTTAAATTCATCTTGTAAGTTAGATCAACTGACATTGACTGTTATGTCATACAACACATAAAGATTAAGACGACTTTCCATTCACTGCAACTTGAAACCACTCTAAGAGTACATTAAAACCATTAAAGCGCTTTTTTTTTTTCTTTTTTTTTTTTACAGCAGAATATCTCTGCTTTAAAGCAGCAGTAAAAACTGGTGCATAAACAACCGGTCAACCGACTGTGACATAAAATGTGTGGTTTATAGTGATGAAGTCAGAGACATACTGGAGTGTTCTTTAAAATTGCGTGGATTTTTTTTTTTTTTTTTACGGATGTTACTTTTGTCCTTCTTAAAGCTTCTGTTGTTTTACTATGAGTGCTGTTTCTCAGCTTTATCTTTGTCATTCAACTTTCACTACCCCGCCCCCCCCCCCCCCCAGTCCCTGTCCCTGGTTATGTAAGTGGCCCCTGAAGGTGGATTTGTGAGTGTGCATGTATGTGTGTGTGTGTGTGTGTGGTGTGTGTGTGTGTGTGTGTGTGTGTGTGGTGTGTGTGTGTATGTGTGTGTGTGTGTGAAAACCATCCAAATGAGGCCTACCCAGAAATATCTTCTGGTTTAAACAATTAAAAAGAAAAGGGGCAGTCCTTAGATGAATTTAGCAATGCAGACTGTTGCCTCTGCAACCTGGCCCTGGATAAGCAGAAGAAGATGGATGGATGGATGGATGGATGGATGGATGGATGTCATGCTTCTACTGTTAAAGTGCACATCAAACACCTGTGTTCCAGATAGACTTTACTGTCATCTGTGTCTTTGTGTGTCTGCATGTGAGGACCCTCGTCACAACTGTTTAAAAGTAGATAAAAGGGGGAACATGATAACTTCAATTAGCTGTAGCCTCCGACATTTACGAGCTATCAGCGGTGTCTTTACCCGTTTACTCAATTCAAAGGCCTATTTTTGGATGCAAAGGCATTCTGATGGGTTTCTACAAACCAGGACAGGAACTCATGTCACTTCAGAGACTCTTCTTCAAATTATAGCATCAGTTTGTGTCATGGAAGATTAAGAAATAAAGCAGTGTTTCAGTAGTTGTGGTTTAGTATTTGCGGTTCAGTGGTTGTTGTTCAGTAGTTGAGGTTCAGTACTTGTCGTTGCTGTTCAGTAGTTGTGGTTCTGTAGTTGCGGTTCAGTAGTTGTTGTTCAGTAGTTGCTGTTCAGTAGTTGCTGTTCAGTAGTTGCAGTTCAGTAGTTACTGTTCAGTAGTTGTTGTTCAGTAGTTGCGGTTCAGTGGTTGCGGTTCAGTAGTTGCAGTACAGTGGTTGTGGTTCAGTAGTTGCTGTTCAGTAGTTGCTGTTCAGTGGTTGCGATTCAGTAGTTACTGTTCAGTAGTTGCGGTTCAGTAGTGCTGTTCAGTGGTTGCGGTTCAGTGGTTGCGGTTCAGTAGTTGTGGTTCAGTGGTTGCGGTTCAGTGGTTGCTGTTCATTAGTTGCGGTTCAGTAGTTGCGGTTCAGTCGTTGTGGTTCAGTGGTTGCGGTTCAGTGGTTGCGGTTCAGTGGTTGCGGTTCAGTGGTTGCGGTTCAGTGGTTGCGGTTCAGTGGTTGTGGTTCAGTGGTTGTGGTTCAGTAGTTGTGGTTCAGTAGTTGCAGTTCAGTGGTTGCGGTTCAGTAGTTGCAGTTCAGTAGTTGCAGTTCAGTAGTTGCTGTTCAGTGGTTGCGGTTCAGTAGTTGCAGTTCAGTAGTTGCAGTTCAGTGGTTGCGGTTCAGTAGTTGCAGTTCAGTAGTTGCAGTTCAGTAGTTGCTGTTCAGTGGTTGCGGTTCAGTAGTGCTGTTCAGTGGTTGCGGTTCAGTGGTTGCGGTTCAGTAGTTGCTGTTCGGTAGTTGCTGTTCAGTAGTTGTGGTTCAGTGGTTGCGGTTCAGTGGTTGCGGTTCAGTGGTTGTGAGTCCCTTCTGGAAGTACTGAGGTAGGAGGGAGTAGAAGTGGATGCAGGATACAGTCCTGTGGACAGTTAGGCTAACTGGTGTGTGACACGAAAAGCTCAAGGAATCAAACCAATCAGGATGATTAGAGCTGAACAATTAAATCAATAAATCAAGTTGAATTGATTAAATAAATTATTCGAGTACAGTTTTCCTGAATTGAAGCTTAGTTTCCTTCATTTCTCTGCGGTTTAAACATTGGTTCCACTGTCCGTGTTTCACACAGACGCTTATTGTTGACGCACATGACGCCAGATCAACACACACAACAGAAGAGACGAGGGAAAAAAAGGCGAAAAACGTCTATATGTTGACTGTTCTCCATTGGAACCATCACTTCCTCCTTTAAAAAACTTTGAAGCTGTAACGCAAACATTACAAATCTGAGTGTGTGTTTGTTTCAGTTCGATGTTATTTCCATGTTCAGTTGGTCTAAGTTAGTAAGATTGGATCCAAATGTGTTGAAGACTGACCTGACAGACTGTTTATAGACATCATTAGACTGGTTTGTTGTTGTTTATATCTATAGATATTGTATATATACTTTGTTCTGTTGTTATTGTTGTTATTTCTATATAGATATTTTTAATTCTTTACTTTGATACTTTTTGTGGTTGTTATTTCAGCTGGGTTCTGGAATAAATGATGAGTTGTTTGTCTTTTTCAAACATGTCATTTTGCACATTTTAGTATTTTCGTCACCTATTAAAATAGTCCTTTAATTGAATCAAATTGAAGAAAGTAATTGATAGATTAATCGATTACAAATGAATCAGTAGATTGAGGTTCTAATTAGGGTCCATGCTCTGCAGACCCTGAATATTGAGAGCATTTATTTCTTCTTTGTCCTGTGTTCATTTTCTCTGGTGGCCTGCACACAGTGTTGAATGTATCTTGAATTTCTTTTCTTTAATTTGCAAATAAAAGATAGAATGTGTGACTCAACCACTACGTTGACCTTCAAACCACCATATCAGTCGGCTGCTAAATTTAACATTGTTCATGCAACATTAACAACATTAACTAATAAAAGCTAACGGATTGAAGTGGATGGCTTTGTGAGAGAGAGACGCCCAGAATATTTGAAGAGGCCGATGAGGCGGGGGGGGAGGGCTAGTAGCAGTAGGTCTGCTCTCAGATCACAGTGAATAAGTTTGTGAAGTCACAGATGGGTTTTAACAGGAACACACCTAGCAGGGGAGGTATTCTCACATACTCATGTGTACTGCACGCAACAGCCGCTACCACAGTCGCCTGATGACAGGAAGTAGCTGTGACACAGAGATCCAGCTGCAAGAGATTCCTTTGGTATGTAGATCAAGTACGAAAGGAAACGGTTTAGGGATGAGGTTTGTATTTAGGTTTAAGGGTGAACAGTGGCTGAAAGGCCCAGATTAACATGCGTTCTCAGTTTACCTCAGTATCTCAGGGGAATTGTGTGACTTGAAAAAAAAGACAAAGTCATGTGTCCATATAATTATGAAGTGAGTTTGAAGCACTTTGATGTTTTTTAAATGCAAAGAGAGAAAGACATTATGGGAATTACAGTAAATATAATGATTAGTCAAGTATTCCATAGTCAGTGTTTTACCTGCTGTAAGTTTATAGATTTAGGTGTTTAAAATAGAGCCTGACCGATTAATCGGGCCAATTGTAGCGTATCACCGATTAATCAACATCGGCCAATATGTAGCCAATGTATGAACTTTTTTTCTGCACGGAGATTGTGTCGCTCTCTGCTCCTGTGTGTGTGTGTGCTGCCCGGGAGAGTTAGAGGAACAGTAAAGCGAGTTAGTTTCACTTTCACTCCTGCTCGGACAATGACGCTAAGAAGTGTCTAATGAAAATCACATAATCACGGAGCTACACCCCCCCACCCCCCCCCCCAGTGCATAGTTTGCATTTTGAAAGGTGTGTAAATTATCTTTGTGAGATAAACAAAGATTTATGCAACTGTTATCCACCTTCCACATTATCAAATATAAGATTATTATATCCTGTGTAGATCAGTGTTCTTATTTCATATATCGGCCAATATATTGGTTATCGGCCATATCGGATATCGGCCGTATATTGGATATCGGCTTTTTTTTTAGCCCCCAATATTGGCATCGGCCCCAAAAATCCCATATTGATCAGGCTCTAGTTTTAAATACTGTTTAAGGCTCCAGGTTGTGACTTTATTCTCCGTCTCCTGAACTGGATGACACAGATAAAGGGCTGATAAACTCAACACAAAGTATGAAGATGTGAGGCACCTCATGAAAGTCTTATTCCAATCCATAAAGACTCATTTCAGCAGGCCCAGTGGGAACTAACATCTGTTACTATCATACCATAATTACCTAACTCATACACAAAAGGAAAAAAAGTATGTGGGACACGTTGAATTCAGGTGTTTCTTTTCTAACAGGGGTTTGGGATACAAAACAGTAATGACTAATATCACAACATAGTTTTATATTGGGATAAATATCATTGCACATGTTAGGCCCTCAGTCACAAAGATTCTTATAACGATGAAATCTGCAGTTCATAGACATTCCTGTCGGGAGCATTAGTGTCTTATGGCTGTCCTGTGAAGTTGGTACTGCTGCTGTTTAAATCGCCAGAGCAACTTGAGGCCTCTGTGCAAAATGACGTGATTTTTGTGTCGTACCAAGACCATACAGATGTCTGTTCTTTGTAAGGTGCCTTGGGACCTTCCGACATCAGACCTATGACCTCTTCAAAAATTTTTTGTCGTACAGCACCCCTATGCGCAAGTCATGGCACTCTCAAGTTGCTTGTAGGAGGATTTTACACCTTTTCAGAATATTTAGATCGGTATATAAACAGTGGCCGTGTACTCTAAAAGCCCTGTGTTGTGATCATAGCGTTCATGGCAATAATGCCCACAGACTGAAACTTCTACAGCTACAGCTGCAAGACAAAGAAGAGGAGGATCAAGCGTTTGTGGTGGGCATTCCTAAAACACTTAACAAAAAAAAAAAGCTTAACATAGCATTAATGCCCGAAAACAGTGGTCAATCATCACCAAAGTTCATGTGGACATCTGTAGTCATGCCCACTTTCACCTCTGCAGAAATCAAAAGGAAAACCCCAGTACTATGGGTGCTGACATTAAGCTACGTTAAGCTTTTTCTCCATAACATGTAACCATACCCAATGGAGAGGAAAAGCTTCATGCAGATGGCACTGATAATATTGGGATTTTCCTTTTGATTTTTGGAGACATTAAAGTGGAACATGATTAGAGAGGTCCATCAAAATTTTCACTGTTTTAGACTGGTCCCGTTGTGGCCGTTTTGGTCCAGCAGCAGCGGAACCGTCTTATATTTCTGTAGGTACAAGAAAAGGAATAAGGTAGAAGTTGAGGAACATTGATATATGAAGTAATGTGATGTCAGTAAAACACCCGCATGTGTTTTATGTGTTTGGGATCATGTGCTGGTCCATGGTGCTGAATTCCACACTGCTGTAGAGAATATGTGTGGTATCCCCCGTGGTCAGACTCTGCTAACGACTGCTCTGGTGGTTCTGGCTGTGGTGGTGGGTTTCTCCTCTCCTCATCCCCATCCTTCTCTCTTCCTTCCTTTCGGACCCATTGTGGACAACTTTGTGAATCTTTAGTTTTGAATGTTTTTTGACCGTAGGAAATCTGTTTGAATGAAGATTTGTGTATGACCCCCTCTAAGAACACCACGAATGCTGCAAAAAATGACGTACTACTGCCTATTAGAACACCTTATGTCTACCTTAAAGCTGTGGGAGACTTTTGTGACCAATTTTTCATCAAACTGTAAAACTCAGTCATAGGCTAAGTATCATGAATCTGTAAGTGTTTCCTTCTGCGATTACTCACCTGAATCTCTTGCATCACGATGAACAATTTCTTAGTGCCATCCACCATAACAAACCATGTGTTTACAACCGAGCCGAGAGGTAACTCAGGCATCTTTGGAATTTTGTTGCGAAGTACATTGTGGAACGGAGGTTTTGCACAGCCACCTGGCAGCGGCAGCAGACACAACGCAGAAACGGCAGGAGCTCCCTTCCCTCTATGCATATTCCTCTAGCCGTTTCCGCAGTTCAGCCGTTTCCGCATTGTGTTTGCTTTATCCATATAATGTCATATGGTTGTGCTGCCATTGCAGGCGGCTGTGCGAGCCTCCGTTTCCCACAATGCACATCGCAACAAAATTCCGAAGATGCCCGAGTTACCTACTGGCTCTGTTTCTAAACACATGGTTTGTTTATGGTGGATGGCACTGAGAAACTGTTCACTGTAATGCAAGAGATTCAGGTGAGTAATCACCGGAAAGTCTTACAGATTATGATACTTAGGCTATGACTGAGGTTTTACAGATTTGATGAAAAATTGGTTACGAAAGTCTCCTGCACCTTTAAGAACACCGTGCGAATCCCTGTCTGTATGCCCGTTCATGTGAATGCTGTAAGGGGCCCCTAATAACAACGTAATGTGTAGCAATAACATGTTGGATAAATGGTCTGAACTGCAATGTCAAAAAGCCATCCATACATTTAACAGATGTTTTCAATTAGTGTTTAAAAGGTCCTTTCTTTCTTTCTTTTCTTTCTTCTTCTTTCTTTCTTTCTTTCTTTCTTTCTTTTTCTTTCTTTCTTTCTTCTTTCTTTCTTTCTTTTTTCTTCTTTCTTTTTCTTTTCTTTTTTTTCTTTCTTTCTTTCTTTCTTTTTCTTTCTTTCTTTCTTTTTCTTCTCTCAGCATATCCTTTAAACTTCCTTATTTTCCCATCACACTTTATGCCCTCATTATCTTCACAAAGTTCATCATAACCAATATGAGGATTTATGGAAATGAATGACACTGTGATGACTCAGCGCTAGCAAGGTAATTCATCATTATCATCATTATCATCATCATCATCTCAGTGTTTCTCAAGACGATCTGTGATCATGGGTCAGGACGCTGAGCTGAGGCCTGTTTGTTAAATGTGTGGGTGGGTCCCAGTAATTAGCCTCCTGGTTTTAATGGTCGTTACGTTTCCAGTGGAGGTGCTTTGATGGAGAAACCCTCGGAGGACTTTGTTCATTAGCTGCTGTTCATTAGTCAGAGGTCAAACAGAGGTCACACTCCCTCTGAAAGGACCCTGCCCTGAGTTTTCCCCTGGCTCCTGGCCATGACCTCTTGACCTTTCAACCCTCTTTCTGTCAAAGACAGAGGGCAATTAGGAAAATGTTTAAACACGAGTCAGAAAGTTGACAGATGCTCACATGTCCACGAAAGCCCCACATGGACTTAGATCATTTTAAAAAATTGATTAATCACTGATTATTTTAATCGATTCTATTTGATAAGGATTAAGTGAAAAAATAGTAAAAGTGTGAAAGACAGACAACAGTTATTTTTCTTGAGATTTCAGGTTATACATGGTTTGTTCATGTTATTCACTTTTTTTGTGAAGAATAGTTTGTGAATGTGAACATTTTCTTGTAATTTTCCTTTTTTTTTAACAAGACAAAAAGACAACTAGGTGTTGTCATTATTCTAGTTATTGTTGTTATTTTCCTGGTCTGAGCCTCTTCAGATCATATTGGTCTGTATGTGGAACTTGAACTAAAATGAGTTTGACATCATTGATTGTTAATATCTCAGTGTAATTGTCCACAAATTCATCTCCAGTTGGACCCTTTGGTGGTTGGTTTTGGCCCTCTTTTTGACACCCCTATATTAAGCACTGCCTGGGACCTGCGATACTTTCCTCCTAAATGGTAACTAATAGAATATTTTTTATTTAGTAATTTTTGTATCAACAGTAATGTCAAATTCATGTTAGGTGTAATTATATGAACATATCAAGCAGCTTTCCTGAAAGACCATGTAAACTAGAAGAGCACTCGAGAGCGCAGACCTCTGCCAGGCAGATCAGTCCCCCCCCCCCCCATCACCACCAAAATTTACCATTTGTTCCTCGTGCCAGTATCAACTTTCCTGAAATTTTCATCCAAATCTGTCCATAACTTGTGAGTTATCTTGCACATGGACAGACAGACAGGCAAACCAACGCCAGCAAAAACATAACCTCCTTGGCAGAGGTAACTGTACTGCATTAATGATAACGGTAGCTAATGGATAAGTTATACAAACAAGTGGTGTTATAATGAACCTCTTCATGCCTGACTTTCTATACTTGTACAATGAAAAACAACTCTTGTTTTTTACCTTCAAGCAACTGCAAACTGAGTTAATTGATAATTATTACGAATCTCCAAATTAATTAATTCAATTTGGATTTGTTGAGTTGACTATTGCAGATAAATAGATAGAAATTTGGATATGATGCAATTTGTGACACAGGCCTAATAATGGTCAGAAGTAATAAAATGTGATAGAACAGACTTTCCCATCTCAGGAGATGGAGATGGTTTTATATGGTTTTAAAATTCCAGGATTTGATGACATTTCAGGAAATGGGGGGGACTGATATGCCTTGGCGGAGGTCTGCGCTCTCCGACTGCTTTTTCTGGTTTTCCGTCTGTTGGAACCAGGATTTCTAGAGTTTGTCCATTAGATATCGGTGGTTCTACACTTTAACTGCTTCTATGATTTCAATCTGTGCTTGTTACCTGCCCCCCCCCCCCCCAAAGGGAGACAAGGGGTATTGTTTTGGTTTGGTTTGTTTCTTTGTTTGTTCACACTTTAGCAGCAAAACTATTGGTTGAATTCATACCAAATTCGGTTTATAGATTACCAGTGACTCAGAATAGATGCGGTTACATTTTGGGAAAAGTAGGGCAAAGTTCAATTTTTTATTAATTTTAAAATCTTTTTTTTCCACATTTCCTTATAATGGCCTAAGGTTGTCTATGCTGACATCAGCACCCACATAGACATGATGACATCAGCTGGATCGATGCCAAAATAAGCTATAATATGTTGTGCCTGGCACCACTTGTTGCCACTTGATTGCAGTCAGCAGTTTTTCAGTGCCTTACACTCCTTCACAGTGTGTTCCCTAACGATCGACACACACTCAGTATGTGCCTATAGCAGACATACAGTCACCACACACTCTCATGCACATATACACAACACCCTGACCTTTGGACTCTCACTATTACTGCTCCCACCATTGATAGACTATTATTAGATCAAATCATTACATTATGAGTTCTCCATAATCCATTCACCCTGTGTGTGTGCATTTGTGTTTGTGTGTTGTGAGACGCCTCAGTATTTCTCTCCAGCAGAGAAGAGGCTCTGATTGCGCCATGATTGGCCAATTATTGCACCTTTTTTTTCACACTGTATTCTGCTCTGTTGTTGGTCGGTGGATGGAGTGAGGGAGAGAATGAACTGATTAAGAGAAATTGTGTACCTTTCTTTCCTATGTAGCTAAATAATTCTATAGAAATCACATAAAGATGGGTTTGATGACTATGATTGAGCTGAGGATGTTCATAGTACAGCCACTTAAAAAAATTATACAGCATCTCTGAGGCAGAACAAAAGCTTTAAAGAACACTATGGCTGTTAACAATAGTAACAAGGTTTGTGTAAATGTCTGTCAGTTACATTAACCCATAAGACCCAACATCCTCGGCCAACCGAAAGCATCTGCTGATCTGAGCTGTTTAATACCTGCTGATCCACTAATCCTATCAATTAATGTCAATATTGGTGTAAATACAGTTCTTCATCTTTCCATGGTCATCAGATAAAACCCATTTGGACATTCAAAGGTTCCGTAGTTACTGTGGAAACACCATCATCTTCTACTACATTGATTCACCAGTAAAACCCAATGACAGTGGATGGACACACTGGTTTATCATCAGTTATTGATGTATTGTGTAGAAAATGACATTTTTTCCCGCATTTCATCTAATAACCTTTGAATTTACCATAACCTTTAATGAAATCTACATGATCAGTGAATTAAATATGGGAAAAAAACATGATTTCCACCGAAAATGCAAAATAGAGGATAATATTATAATAATGGTGAGATGACAAAAAAGAAAGAGAAAATCATCTGGAAGTTGTGACAAAAGTAGTTGCAGAGGACTGATGGAGGAGCAAAAAAAAAAAAAATGTAGGCAGGTTACATTTCAGGCGTTTGGACCTGGTGGTTTAGGTGGTGTTTTAGGCTCAGGTAATCACAGGAACTTTAGTCTAGTCTAAAACATGCATTTTTGTGTGGCGCTCTGCAACCATGACCATCGATTGTGTGGTTTTTGGGGCTGGAACAGATTAATTGCATTTCAATTAATTTCAATGGGGACACTTGCGTTGACATACAAGCAATTGTGTTACGAGCTCGGCCTCAAACAAATTAGACTCGTAAGTCAAGGTACCAGTGTACTTTGATGAACGCCTCCTTTACACGATTCTATGGACGTCCAGATCCAATTCCAGATCGGTATTGGCTGCCGATCTGGCATTTTTTTAGAAGATCGGATCGGATTTAGTCACGAGATTGGGCCGATCCGGACCCGGTTCTGGGCGGGGGGATAAACACACGTCCTGCCCCCTCAATTAAAGTTTCCTAAGGTAGGAAAAGGAAAATTAGCTGCACAACAGCGGGAGGCTTAGAGGAATTATTAAACATCTTTTTTCAACCCGCAGGGCTTTTGTGGGATTATTGACCCGCCCCAACCCGACCCGCGGTTCACCCGCTGATCCACGCATTACTAACGTACAGCACGGAATGCACCCCCATTTAATTCCTGGTTGAAAATGTCCATATACACGCTACAGCAGTGGCAAACATACGGTCCACGGGCCAAAATTGGCCCGCCAAAGGTTCTAATTTGGAACTAATTCTAATTTGGTTCCAGTATAACCCACTTTTCTCTGTATCTGAGTGACTTTAACAGATGATTCACTGTTTTTTATTCTTCACATTCAGCAACTTTTAAGAAAACTGAAGCTGAAATGACGCTCTATTTTAAGATAAAATTTTGCATTTCTCCTGACGCTAAACAGAGGCTCATTGCTGCCACTTTCATGTCTGTGTTGGATTATGGGATGTTGTTTATATGACTGCATTATCTTAGTGTGTTTACATACTGTTAATGCTGTTTATTATGGTGTTCTGATGTTTGTTTCAGGCACCAGTTTCACACACAGACTGAAACACTGGTATTCTTTTATCTATAAATGTATTAGAGGTCTGCGTCCATCATATTTACTGGTTTCACTCGATTTATGACGTTAATAAGTAATTTAATAATAACAACAATAATAATAATAATCCTAAAGTCAGAACAGAAGGGGAAAGACAGCTTTTACATATGTGTGGAACAACCCACAGAAGGAGATCAATGAAGGAACTGGGCTCGTTAAATACATTCAGTGTCATTTTAAATGAATGGGAAAAGGATAAACCTGGATGTAGATGTTTTTCCAAACTGACTGAATCAGGTTCTGCTTTGAGATGCTTTTAAGGAACATTGTTGTAATACTTTTAATCAAATCAATTTTATTTATATAGCATCAAATCATAACCAATTGACAAAATCGACAGACTCCTTCAGCAGTGAACAGTTGGTGACAGTGGAAGGAACAACTACCTTTAACAGTAAAAACCAGAGTAGACCCCGACTCTGGAGGATGGACCACTGTCATGACCAGTTAAAGGGTTAAGGAGCGAGAGAGAGTAGAGTTTTGGTACCTTTTAAATTATTGGTGGGTTTTTTATGTATGTTTTTAGTTTAGTGTTCTATGTGTGGTTTCAGCAGTGAGTTTTACTTTGTTTTATGAACATCTTTGTTGCCGATGTTTTGCAATTTCAACTTTGTGTAACTTCTGCTGCTCTTGTCTTAGCCATGACACTCAGGAACATAAATTTTTAATTTCAATAAGTCAATTTTTCCTGGTTCATAAAGGTTAAGAAATAAATAATAATGAGTTTTTCCATATTTTTACACCTCAGGCAAATATGTAACAACATACAACATCCATATAGCATAGTTAATGAATTTGCAAAATCCTTCCTTTGTTTGGTTAGAGATTACATAAAAAAAGAAGAAAAAACCCACCAAACTGCAGTGATAAGATATATAGCAGGGTTGAATTAGGTTCTGTCTCCACACACACACAAAGCTATTCATATAAACAGCTGATGTTATTCCTGACTCTTGCAGTTGGATTTGCGCAGCGAGCAGGGAAGGGTCTTGTTTGTGCGATGCCCTTGACATTTCCCAGCTCCTCACAGAATCAGAACTCCTCTTATTGAGCGGTCGGTCAGAGCAGCACCACATCCTCCATCCTCCAGCTCCTCTCATGCCCTGCTGCATCTGCCTCTGATAATGAATCGTCCTTGAATCCTGACCGGAGATCTTAAACCCCCCTCCTCCCCTTTGCACTTTGTAAATCCGCTGACTTGCCAAATCCTGTGGGAACAGACTGAATGATGATGCACATTAATGGCCCACAGAGAAAAGACATTTCCCTCCAACGCTGCATGACTGAGCCGGATGAAGTTTTAGAAACAAAGGGGTAGTGCAGGAGAAAAGGAGAGGTGATAGAAGAAGGAGTGGGTGGGGAAGTTTGTCATGGTTTAATAACAAAAAGACTGAATATTCAAATGATTGCACATACATTTAAAGAGGCTTTTCTTGAAACAGCCAAATGCACACGTTCTACATCCAACATATCCTTAGCCTCACGGCATTGCATAAAATATACACTAATGGACAAAAGTATATAGCAGGCTGAATTCAGGTGTTTCTTTTCTAACAGGGGTCTGGGATACAAAACAATAATGACTCATGTCAGAATATAGTTTTATTTTATGGGATGAATGTAATTGCATTGGTTAGTTTGATTCATTTTGGAAACAAAGATAACAATTTAAACCAGAGATGGTTTGGACTTAATTTCTCTCAACATTAATTTTGTTTTTTTTTTTTATCCATGACTGTGATTTTAAATGTTCCACCTCTAAAATTCTCAAATATTTTTCCTGCTCTGACTGTAAATAATAATTTTCTACCACATCTAACCATCTACTTTCATCACATCTCACTGAGAGAAAAATCTCCCATTTAACTTTAAGGAAATATTACGTTTATAAACTATATGGACATAAATATTGGGACACATCATGTTGCCAATCAATCTGTACCTGTTAGTACAATGTCTGTATGCAACATTCAGATTATAAAAAACTGGCCATTTAAACAAATGTTATGTCTCAGAAATATCATATCGTCACCCACAGCATAACTGTCTAACTCATACACAAATGGACAAAGTATGTGGACACGTTGAATTCGGGTGTTTCTTTTCTAACAGGGTCTGGATACAAACAATAACGACTAATGTCAGAATATAGTTTTAGATTATGGGATAATATCATTGCATTGGTTAGTTTGATTTAAATTGTTATCTTTGTTTCCAAAGTGCCTCATAGATGGTTTTGACTTCATTTCTCTTAACGGTGATTTTGTTTTTTTAATCCATGACTATGATTTTAAATGTCTTCCTCTAAATATCTAAAATGTTTTTCATGCTCTAACTGAAATATACTTTTCTACCACATCTAACCATCTACTGTCATCCATTTCACTGAGGAAGAAAAATCTCCCATTAAACTTTAAGAAAATATTGATGCTTCTAAACTATATTCACATAAATAAGGGGACACATTATTCTTAGTCTACAGCTGTAAGATGTCCTGTTCATGAGATCTGACATAGAAACATTAATATTAATAATCAATATGATATATATCCCAATATAAAAATATATTTTGACATTAGTCATTATTGTTTTGTATCCCAGACCCCTGTTAGAAAAGAAACACCTGAATTTAATGTGTCCACATACTTTGTCCATTTATGTATGAGTTAGGCAGATAGCCATGAGGATAATGAAATGGGTTGAGACAAGTTAAAGAAAATCTACTGATACCAAGTCCCTGCTATAACTCTACTGAAAAATGTTGCCGGAAGCAGTTGTTTATAAAATTCACATTTTGTTGTCAGCTGTCAGAGGAAACAAGGTGAGAGCCAATTTAGTCATGCAACCCTGAGTCTGTTTAAAATTTAAACAAGGCTGTGTCTAGAGATGCAACTGCAGCGTACGTATAGAAGTGAGGATTCTGTAACTGTCATAAAGGGAACCAAGAATGAAGGGAACCAAAATGAAGGGAACCAAGAATGAAGGGAAGCAAGAATGAAGGGAACCAAGAATGAAGGAACAAGAATGAGGGAACCAAGAATAAAGATAAGCAAGAATGAAGGGAAGCAAGAATGAAGGGAACAAGAATGAAGGAACCAAGAATAAAAAGCAAGAATGAAGGGAACCAAGAATGAAGGGAACCAAGAATAAAGATAAGCAAGAATGAAGGGAACAAGAATGAAGGGAACCAAGAATGAAGGTACCCAAGAATAAAGGACCAAGAATGAAGGAACCAAGAATAAAGGTACCAAGAATAAAGATAAGCAAAATGAAGGGAACCAAGAATGAAGGTACCAAGATAAAGATAAACAGAATGAAGGGAACCAAGAATGAAGGGAACCAAAATGAAGGGACCAGAATGAAGGGAAGCAGAGAAGGGAACCAAGATGAAGGGAACCAAGAATAAAGATAAGAATGAAGGAACCAAGAATGAAGGGAACCAAGAATAAAGGTACCAAGAATACAGGGAACCAAAATGAAGGGAACCAAACTAAAGGTACCAAGAATAAAGATAAGCAAGAATGAAGGAACCAAGATGAAGGGAACCAGAATCCCATGTACATCAGACCTGGTGAAGTACCGCCTTCCAACTGGGCGCTCGTTTTCTTGTCAGGTTTGTCAAGGTTTATTCAAGAAATACACCATGTTTATTCTGTGAAATCTCCACAAAGTACAAAGTAAGAAAACCAGGCATTTGACGGACAAAGGCCCATTTATATGCTCAGCATTAAATATACGTATATGAACATAGCGTTTGGTCCGTCCTCTGTGTTCATCTGTCCTCTGTCATCGCCATATTCTTCTTCTTCTTCTTCTTCTTTTTCTTCTTCTTCTTCTTCTTCTTCTTCTTCTTCTTCTTCTTCTTCTTCTCTTCTTCTTCTTCTTCTTCTTCATCTTCTTCTTCATCTTCTTCTTCTCATTCCCAAAAACTCCACTCTTCTTCATGACATTTGGTCAATATGTTTATTCAGAGCAGCGTCCTCTGGTGCTTGATTGATAAACGCTCATTCCAACACAATGATGGCATGGAAATATAAGGGCAGTGACACTTACAACGTCTGAAACAGATGTAGATGTTTACATACGTAAAGTGAGCATAGGACATGATGATTAAACCATTCTAATTCAAAACAAAAAGAGAAACCGACCACTGGCCTTCCTGTTCACGGTTTCCTTCTAAAATGCGTCTCTCACAGTAAACTGGTTTTTCTTTGAGTTTGTTGCTGTTTTTCTGCCTCTCTGCTTGTGTACATCATTAATTTTCATTTTTGCCTGGACTCCTTTGCCCCATTTTTCTATGTGTTCATACTGCTTTATGCATCCAGGCCTCCTCCCGGTGTTATTTCCTGTCTCCGTGGGGATCGGGGGTGGGTTAATGAGGCAGACAGGCCAGATGATGATGATGATGATGATGATGATGCTCCCACCGAAGACATCCAAACTCCCTTCAACGTTCATTATATGAAACCTCTGTCTCAGTAAAACCTACACAAAGGCATGAGACACTGCCTGCTTTTACAGTTTTAGAAAGTGTTTAATGATTAGTGGCGTCTTTTTGGCCTTTGGCAGAGGATTTTCTTTGTCACCCAAGGGACGTTGTCACTAAACGTACAGATTCAGATGAAGTAAACACAAAGGAGGCTGGAGGATTACAGTTACTCTGTTAGCAAACTGGTCTTAGCTATAGGGTGTCTATTGGCAAGAATCTAGCAATACGACACAAATTACAATACTAGATCACAATACGATATATCATGATACTGTTAAAAAGGCAATTTTTTTGGTTACTTTTTTAAATGATTATTTCCTTGAAGAATTGAATTACACCAGAAATCTGCACAAATACTAAACATATTTTTATTTGATCCCAACAGGATCTAATGCTACATCACCAAATGTTCCTGTGTTCAAACTGAAATTCTGTTTTACAGACATTCCAGTTTCAGATCCTGTTCAAATGTTCAGATTCTATTAGTTCATAACTAACATCAGAACAGTATTTTTGTGCGATCCCAGCAAAGGAGCTAACATTATTTAATAAAAGAGTGTTAAATAATAATAAATAAAATATAAACAAAAACAAAAAACCAAAATGAACCTCCACAATATGTGCTTTTGAATAAATACCTCAAAATATTGATACAGTGCTTTTTAATATCAGTACAGTATTGTGAAGTGAAATATCGCAATGTATTGCAGAACCGATATTTTCTTACACCCCTACTTAGCTACAGGTTTTTTTTTTTAATTTTATATCATGGTTATAGTCACTTAAAAATGGTTTCAGGTGCCTAAATTTAACAGGCCATTTTTAAGACATCTTTTATTTCTGCTAATCTTTTTTTTTTTTTTTTTTTAATTAAAGTTAACTGAAAACCAAACTGCTCTCTGTATCCTACATACAAAGATGAAGGTTTTAGATGATTTCTATTGAATTCTTGTTTGGATAAAACTAGCTTTTAGACTCTCTACTCTGGAGATGGACTCTGAGGTATATACCACCACGATCATATAATAATGAACAGAAAAGGAAAAAAAAAGACAAACAAACTCAGAAGAACAAACACAAGCTGGAATACCATGTATCCTCCAGAGACTCATTGAGATCTGTTGAAGCTCTGGTTCCACTGCTCTGTCCATGACACTGTCCACCCTGATCCTGAGGATTTAAGCTTTTAGATGGACATACTGTTAACATGTTGTTATGCTCACAGTGAAAGGTCATAGAATTTCGCTCAGAATCTTTTTCTGCATGATAGATAGATAGATAGATAGATAGATAGATAGATAGATAGATAGATAGATAGATAGATAGATAGATAGATAGATAGATAGATAGATAATAGATAGATAGATAGATAGATAGATAGATAGATAGATAGGTACTTTATTGATCCTGAGGGAAATTCAAGATCATTATCCTCATGAATAAGTGGACAAAAGTATGTGGACATGTTGAATCCAGGTGTTTCTTTTCTAACAGGGGTCTGGGATACAAAACAATATGACTAATGTCAGAATAGAGTTTTATATTATGGGATAAATATCATATTGAATATTAATATTGATATTATATGTGAAGTCATCATGAACAGGACATCTTACAGCTGTAGACATGATGTGTCCCAATATTTGTCCACATAGTTTATAAACGTCATATTTCCTTAAAGTTTAATGTTAGATTTTTCTTCCTCAGTGAGATGTGAAGAAAGTAGATGGTTAGCTGTGGTAGAAATTATTATTTATAGTCAGAGCAGGAAAAATTTTTAGAAATTTAGAGGAAGAACATTTAAAATCATAGTCATGGTTAAAAAAACAAACAAAAAAAAATCAATGTTGAGAGAAATGAAGTCAAAACCGTCTCTGAGGCGTTTTGGAAACAAAGATAACAATTTAACCAAACTAACCAATGTAATGATATTTATCCCAATACAACTATATTCTGACATTAGTCATTATTGTTTTATATCCCAGACCCCTGTTAGAAAAGAAACACCTGAATTCAACGTGTCCACATACTTTTGTCCATTTGTGTATGATTAGGTAATTATGATATGAGGATAAAAATGAGTTCTAGTTTATCTTTGGTGGCTAATGCTGCTAATGATCAGTTCAGCCAATGTATAACAGATGGTGTTTTCGAGTTAAAAGGGTTTCATTTCAACATACACCTGAAGGAAAGGAGTTCACGTCTTACATTCATTTTACACGTTTGTCTGTAGAGCTGCAGCTATGGATTATATTAGTAGTTGATTCATCTATAGATTATGTTCTTCAATTTAATTTGATTAAATGATTATTTGAATAGGCAAAAAAAAACAACTAAATATGTGAAACAGACATGTCTGAAAATGACAAACAACTTGTCTTTTATTCCAGAACCAGCTGAAACAACCACAAAAAGAATTAAAATAAAAGGATATAGAAAAATTATCTACATAGAAATAACAACAATAACAACAACAACAACAACAACAACAGTATAAAAGTATATATAGAAATATCTATAGATACAAACAAGAAACCAGTGCAATGACATCTACAAATAATCTTTCAGGTCTTCAACACATTTAAATCCAACTTATTAACTTAGACCAGGGTCAGCAACCCTGGTCCTAGAGAGCCACTATCCTGCATGTTTTCCTCTTCCTGCACACCTGATGGTCATTATCAGGCTTCTGCAGAGCTTGATGGTAGGCTTATCATTTGAATCAGGTGTGTTGGAAGAGGGATACATGTAAAACATGCAGGATAGTGGCTCTGTAGGACCAGGGTTGGTGACCCCTGACTTAGAGCAGCTGAACATGGAACAGCTGTGTGTTGATCCTGGTGTCATGTGCGTCACAATAAGCGTCCATGTGAAACACAACAGTGGAACCAATGTTTAACAGCAAAGAAAATAAGGAAATGATGCTTTGATTTCCTATTGGGGAGGTGCTTCTTCATTATTCTTCCATTCTACTAATATCGTTGTTTATTTCTGCTCAGGTGATTCTTTTCTGTTAGTGTTCTTTAGGCTTTGTTTTGTTTTTTTTATTGTTTAGTACTCTTTTCTTGCTTGCTGCTAATGCATTCATTTTGCTTAGCTAAAATAGTTTTTCCATTGTTTTCTGCTTTTCATTTATCCTACTAACCTACTTAGTAGAGTCTGACTATCTCTACTGATTTTTTCTTTTTGATAAAGTTCTACTTTTCTTTGCTAATGCTTCCATTTCCTGTTAATGTTGTTCTTTCACTCTGATAAAATTCTTTACTGTGCAACACTTGGTTCACTCAGCTATTCTCCTTGTTTCACTCCGTTAATATACTTTCACTACTACGGTTGACGGTTTTACTTTGCTAATTGTTTCTTTTTTCCCTCAGTTCTTTTTTTAGCTTACCGGCTGACAGGCCGTAAGCTATTGTCGTCATGCGGTGTCCGTCGTCGTCTGTCGTCATAGTCTGTCGTCATCTGTCGTCCGTTACAAAAATTTCAATCTTCTTCTCCAAAACTACAACTCTGATTGACTTTAAACTTGGTATACAGCTTCTTTATGATGACGTCAACAAAAGTTAGTGAAATTATTTGGATCCAGATCTGATTCTGGATTTGGTGCCACTTTGAAAAATTTTCCCATTATAACAGATAAGAAGTGGATTGATCCAATAAATCAGTAAGTTTCAATGATATCAAGTTGGAATTAGAATTTTTTACAGATCTGATTGGAATATGACCAAACATGGCTATTTCTGTAATAGAATAAATACACAGAACTGGGTGCGAATAAATGGCATCTGGATACATTTCCCAAAGCTTTTAATTTGGCCGGTAAACTACAGGGCCATTGGTCCTATTTTTATGTATATATTATTTTAAATTATACATTTACACAAACATGTACTTAGCAGAGGTGATTTCAAAGACTGCAAGGGAAGCTCAGCTTCCCCTAAAATTACGAAAATTAAATGGTCAAATATGTACTTTTGTGTTGACATTTCATTGACTCCAAATGTGTTAGAACACGTTCATCTCACAGACGAGTTCGTTCAGAATCAGCTTTATCACCAATCAGTGGACTCGATGTTGTTCACTTCTCCTCCATTCCCGGTTCTCTGTTTTCTCATTCCATCTCTGCTCAGTGCATTTGTCTGTAGACGCTCAGCGTCCATGCACTTCAATGGGACTGAGTGGAACTGTTTTTTTTTTTTTTATTGCCTCAAAACTGGATGGTAATTGGATAAATGCCACGGTGTTGTCCCGCCCCCGGACGCTCAACGTCTCTGGGGGTGAATGGAGGTGTGGGCGGAGCTCAGCTGGGCTGGACGCTGGGCTTCCACGTGCTGATTGGAGGATCAGTCGAAAGGCTGAATCCCATTTGATTGACAGCTGTTTAGAGATCTGCTCCTTCACTGACACAGTTCAGTTTAATACCGTCACACATTCTGCTGTGAAATTGAGAGAGAAACCACTACGAAATTACTCGTTAATTTCTTGCACTGTAAATAAAACACACTCATTGTACTTCCTTGTTTCAATTTAACATAATTTCAATGTTTTTTGTTTCAGTTACATAATTTTTTCATTTCTTGTTGGAGTTTATCGTTTTGTAGATAGTTAAATCAATCATACTGTCGGCTAGGTCGGAGTGAAAGGAGCTTCTCTTGTTAAAAGGTTCCAGTCTTACACCTGCAGCACAATGGGCCAAGGCCGTCTAAGCAGCCGAGCTCTGCTGGACATTGAGAGGACGCTGGTCAAATCCCTGGAAAAGACGCCTACTTGGTACGATAAAGTCACTGACCATTTTCATAAAAGGAAAGGAGGGACGAATTTTTGTTTAAATAACTTGACAATTTTTTTGATGTAAGCCGACAATGAGCTTCCCCTCTCTGAAAGATGAGCAGCCGCCACTGGTACTTAGACATAAGGAACCACACAGACACAATGCAAAAAAAAAACCCAATTATACGACAAACCTACAGACCTATTAAACACAAAAAAGAGAAGACAAAAAACAAAAAAAACCCACAACAACTACAAGATCAGTAATATTATTAACTCCCTCTTTACAATGCTAAGGGCTGAGAGTTAAAATAATGTATACCAACAACAACTTTCTCCATCAAACAAATTTTTCTTCAGTTATTTCATTTCAGTTTTGATATAATAACCTTTGAATTAACTCTGAGTTTTCATGAACATCTAAATCAAATATAGGAGATTAAATAGGAAAATACATGATTTACAGTGAAAAATGCTAAATATAGAGGGTAATTTAATAAATGGTGATAAATCACTTACGAAAGGTGAAATAGAGAGAAACATTTATCTGGGAACTGCCACAAATGTAGCACTGGGTCTTTATGGGTTAAGAAATTTCTTTTTTTTTTTCAGGTTATTCACATCTTTTTTTTTTTTTTTTTTTATAATTTGTTAATGTAAACATTTTCACAATTCACTGCGAATTCTTTGCACCAAAAAAAGAGAAAAATGTGTAGTTGTCATTATGTATAGGTTATTTTGTTATTATTTTACTGGTCTGACCCACTGGAGATCAAATTGGGCTGAATGTGGAACCTGAACTAAAACAAGTTTGACACTCCTGCTTTAGACGAATGAAAATGAATGATAATGTGCACAAAGCCATATCTGAAGAAACAGAGCAGGAGGGAGAGAATCAGTGTGAGCAGCAAGAGTGCTCAAGGGATCAAGGAGATAGGAAGGAGAGAATGTCTTTTCTGATGTGGTTTGACAAATCCTAACAGGAAATGTAAACACTGGCATCTGCACACACACACTGGGCTTCATCAACATGGATCCAGCAATAGTGGGAATAGAGTTGTGTTGTTACTGCATCAAACTAAGAAGCTGGATGCTGGATCACACCGAGCTTCTGTTTATTCTAAGAACTTCAGAACAAGAGGAAGTTTAATGATCTCTGCAGGGAAATTGGTTTTTAGAGCAGCAGAGCAACAACAAGATGCAGGTCGGAAGGAACTGAAGATGTGTAAATATGGCAAAGAACACAGTATTCATGCTCTATTTACGTCTATCAGTCTGGGTTTGAAAAGTAAATAAATATTAAACAATCAATATTAAATTTAACCCTGTATAGTTCACTCATAGAAACTCTGAAATTCAGAATTTTGACCTTACTGTGTTATTGGAGGACAAGACTTTAATGCTTTTGTGAAAATTTTCAGACTTTTTGATTGTCATGTAGAAAATTAAGGACAGTGAAGTTACCATATTTGGTTTCTTACCTGTAAGTAACAAAAAAATAAAATAAATAAAAAATGCAAGAAGTATGCACTACAAAAAGGCCTGTACAAATATAAGAAAATATAAATGTCAAAATGGGTTAAAATGTCTTTTTCGAGTAAAATTATCTGCCAGTGCAGAAAGAAAGCTGCACTGGGCCTCCCTAATCCGAATGACAAATGGCGTGGAATAATGAATGACCTAACCCTAACCCTAACCCTAGTGGTCATTCGTTATTCCATGCCATTTGTCATTCGGATTAGAGAAGCCCAATTGCACTTATCAAGTTTTCATAAAATAGGAAAATATTATCTAAGCGTTACAGAATGCTAAAAGTTTCAAGTCTGACTAATAAGATTTTTCATATGGTTTTATGAAGATGCAATGACTCTCTCTCTCTCATATATATACATATATATATATATATATATATATATATATATATATATATATGCAAAACTGCATAAAATAAGCGGAAAAAATAATGTAACCATCAAAAACAATGGTTATGTAATCCAGTCCTAACTCCTGTGTATCATGTGACTAAAACAGACAGAAAGAAAACATGGAATGTCTAAAAGCACTGTTTTTGTCAGTACAATGCCATAGATATTGATGTCAGACCTGAAGTGATTTTGGTTATTATCAAGAAAACATGGAAAATGGATAGATATCAGCTCTGAAATTAAACTACTATGAATTATTTTTTGTTGTTATCATTATAGTTGTCCAAACAAATGTACCTTTAGTTGGACCAGGCATTAAAATGAACAAGAAATGAAAGAAAACAAGGGTTGTTTAATAGTTTTTTCCGCGAACAAATTTCTTGAGGGCAAACAGTTCCTTCATACTCATTCCCCAACAACGTAGTTTGTTTTGTTAAAAATATTGCTTAAAATTAGTTGTAATATCTAAATGGGGTAGGCCAAGATGAAAATTATTGGATCAAGTCAAATAATCTTAACAAGATTAAGTCTCAATAAATTAATTAATCTAAAGAAGTGATCTTTCAAGATAAATATCCACATTCTGGTCAGTTTATCTAAGGCAAATATTCCTTTTTTGCTGTGTATATTAAAAATATAAGAAAGCACATGTAAGGTAAAATGAACATCTCATTTAGAACATTAGACCAACATGCGTGCTGACCCAGACCCCTGTCCACATCCACATGATCCCTTTGAACATCATTCCTTACATTAGTACCATTACTTCATGGTATTTTTTTTTTTTCTGTGCATGTACATTTTTGCTGCAAAGGTGTCCAGAAGGTCCTAAAATGCATAAACATAGCATAAAGGACATGTAAGAGTAAAAGACAAAATCCATACCACAAGCTGCAACACAACCAAAATGCCCCCCCCCCCCCCCCCCCCCCCCCCCAAAAAAAAAAAAATCTAAAAGTTGAAAAAAATGTGGGGGCTAAGAAGGTTGAACAAGGTTAAGCCATTGCTGTTAATAAAATAAAAGTTAAATTAAACTTTTAAGCATTACCATCACAGACTCCTACAAAAGTTGGTTAAATTAAATCATATTTTTTAAGCAGTAGAAAACGCTGCTCACATTTCCTTTAAAAAACTGCCTGTTTAATAGGGAGTCATTTGCCGGAGCGGCCTGACTCCCCTGCTCGGCTCATCAAATCCCATCGTTTGACTGTGTTTAATAGTGCTGCATAATGAATGCAGTGGTGACGCTGCAGACCCACTGTGGCCTGTGGAACACTGCTCTATGGCCAACACAAGCTGCCACAAATTATATTCAGTGGTTTTCACAGAGTTAGAATTTATCTGTTGCAGAGGGGAGAGGATTTATAATTATGGTTATTTTACTGAGAGTGTTGCATCATGGGTGCCTGTTAGCATTAGAGTTGTTAAATATTGTAATTATTAGAATCTGTCAGTACTGGAGGTGTTCAGGTTTATATTTGGTTTTGTCTTGTTAGTCTTAAAACAGATAGAGAGTAACCAGTGTCAACAGCATTCCAGATATTCCACTACCACAGAAGTAACCTGGCCTTTGAAGGGTAAAGGCATGTCGTATTACAGTGGAAATCTGTTTGGTAATGTACCATCACGTGTCAGTTTCTTATCATGGAATTATCACTGTTATTACTATGACCATATTTGTGTGTTGAAAATACATGTGAAAATGGTGAAAAACTGTATTAATAAAATTTGGTTTCATCAAATATATGGAATATATGGAACAGCACTCAGTATTTGATATCAACAGTGGCAAGTGTCCATGACTGAAATAAGCTTCATTTCCTTAGTTACTTAGAACATGTTTACCCTCCACAGTTCCACCAAATACCATCCTTATATGTGGAGGGACTTTTTGGCATGGATGTGTTTAGAGCTGGATACGGGCGTCCACCGTTGGCTACGCGTGTTCCTGCAATGAAAACAATTCCCTGTGGCCCAACACGTTTTAGACATGACTGCAACTGTCAGGACACCGACAAATGCACAAACAGTCACAGATGAGTCTTTTAGAAATATCAAGGTTTTAGAAAAGATTTTAAAATCTGTGATGTTGCAACCATTGATGCCAACTTACAACATTTGTTGCTAGTTTTAGCAACTTTTCATCCTACCCTAGCAATTTTTTTTTTTCCAAAAGCACCCAGCAACAAATTTAGGTACTTTCAAAATTTGTTCAGAAACTTTTATCATCTTCTGTAAAGTGACTCAAACACTAAAACACACTGACTTTTCTGTAAATGACACCAGATGATTTCCTGTGTCTCAGTCATATAAACCCACAGTCTGTCTGGAGATGGAAAAGGCAGTGTTTCACACTTAGACATTTTGTTGGCATTTTTAGTGATTTTTCAGACCTCTGTAGAGACTCCTTATCCAAAAGCCACTAGTGACAAATCCATCCCCTTTTTCTGCTGTTATTGGAGACTTAGAGACTCTGATGTGAAAAATGTATTGTTGTTGTCTAAGAGAGGGGTACTTGGAAGAAGCCCAGGGGTGCTGGAAATGTTTTGGGAAAAATGCATTAAATAAGTCATCATGTGCGAATACAAAAGTAGAAGCACTCGTAGAGCGCAGACCTCCACCAAGGCCGATCAGTGGGCCCCCATGGCCCCCATGCCCCCCCAATCACCACCAAAATTTAACCATTTGTTCCTTGTGCCAGTATCAACATTTCCTGAAATTTTCATCCAAATCCGTCCACAACTTTTTGAGTTATCCTGAACACAGACAGACAGACAAACAAACCAACGCCGGCAAAACATACCCTCCTTGGTGGAGGTAATAAATAATGAGAATTAGTGCTGAAATATAAACACAATAAATACATTCATATAATTCATATAGTTTCATTGTTAGTCATCTTGTTTAAGCTTTGGTAACATTTGAAGAACATTTCTATTTTATATTATTCAAACTGAGTTTATTTGAATAGATGAGGAATTTTTTTTTGAAAGGTTCATTTATAATTAATGACCAATTTATTTATTTTCTTATCAGTGAAAGAGGGCACTTTTCAGTTTATAGTTTGTACACAAAATGTACTTAAATTTTCTAGAAAAAAATTTACACATTGCAGTGAAATGTATGTTGTTTATTTAAAAAGTTTTGAAATTCTAAACAGACACCTTTGGCACAGGAACAGATTTGGCCTAATTTTTTTCAAATCAAAATGCTAAAGCGCGAGTTGGGGGTGCTTGGCTAAAAATATATTTCCATGATACTCCGCTGTAAAAGTGGAGTATCACTGAGTATAATCAGTCCAATTGACATTGACAGTTTCTCCATTGTCTGCTTTTGCTCCATTTCGATTGTTCATGTAGACTGAACATTACAAATGTTCTGGTTGTAAATGCTCCTGTTTTACTGTGACTTGTTGTCGTCTCCTAAGTGGACCGTAAGGTTAAACATAACATGCTGCTCACTTTTAATCCCCCTTGGCCAAATACACTGTGAGATTCTGTTGAAAGTTACTGTCCTATAGGTTACATTAGATTGTCTTTGTGTAAATTTGGTGCGGAAATCTCAATGCATTCTTCAGATAATGCGATTGCATCGTTGGAACGGACAGACGGATGGACAGATGACAAAACCATTACAATAACCTTTAGGCCTGAAGTTGGCCGAGGGGTAAAAACCAAACCAAACTGAAGAAAAGGAAGAGAAAAACTAAACAAACAAACCAATAAATAAATAAATAACGTCAGTAACTGGTCCAGAGTGTCTCTTTTGGGTCACTTTAGCTGGTCCCCAAGCCCAGATAAAGGAGGATGGTTGGAACTGGGACATTAAATAAAACTGGACTTGACAGAGTATAGTTCATGTGTAGTTCTAAACATGTTTAGACTGTTTTTATACTCACTTTTTGTCTCTTACAGCATCACAGTGCATTCTGAGCCTAGTGGTCTGAATGTGCACTAGGTGAAGGGCTAGTGTTTATGTGCAATGGGGCGGGGGGGTCAGCCTTATGTTACCCAGTACTTCTGGAGGGTTAGGGTTAACTGGGACACATAGATATGCTCCCCAATGGGGCAAATACTGTCCTATAGGTTACATTAGATTGTCTTTGTGTAAATTTGGTGCGGAAATCTCAATGCATTCTTCAGATAATGCGATATATATATATATGTGTGTATACACACACACACACATTTTTTTAACCTTTATTTAACCAGGTAAGTTTGTTGAAAACTGATTCTCATTTTCAATAATCTGGACATGTAGAGATGAACAACCAATCACTTTCACATTCACACCTCTGGGCAACTTTAGGTTGACCAGTGGACCTATTAGTGCAGGGCTGTCAAACTCATTTTAGTTCAGTTCCACATTCAGCCCAATTTGATCTCCAGTGGGCCGGACCAGTAAAATAATAACAGTGAAAAAAGTAAAATTATATTTTGATCAGGTTTACATCTGCAAAGTTTCCTTAAAAATCTAAATAACATGAACAACTGAAATTGTCTTAAGAAAAACAAATTCAATTTTACCAATATTCTGCCTTGTTTTATCAGTTTATCAGTTTATCATTTACACATGAGCATTACAATTGCACAAGTGACAGGCAGAATATTGGTAAAATTGTATTTACTTTTCAAAAAACATTTCCATTTGTTCATATTTGTTGAGGTTATTCACATTTTATAAAAGTATAGTTTGGTAATGTAAACATTTTCATGTAACTTTACTTTTTTTCACCAAAAAAACAAAGAGAAAATGTGGGATTATTATTATTTATAGGTTATTCTGATAATATTTTTGTAGTTCTGACCCACTTGAAATCTAATTGGACTGTATGTGTCTGTATGTGGAACCTGAATTCAAATGATTTTGACACCATTAATTGTTAATATCTTCAATGTAATTTTTGCATTTCACAAATTCATCACGCGGACCGGATTGGACCCTTTGGCGGGCCGGATTTGGCCCCCAGGCCGCATGTTTGACACCTGTGTATTAGTACATGTGTTTAGATGGTGGGAGGAAGCCGGAATACATGGAGTACACAGGGGAACATGCCACACAGAAAGGTCCCTGGTGTTGGAATCAAACTCATGACCTCCTTGCTGTGAGGCCACAGTGCTAACCACCACCTGGATAAGCAACATGGAAGACCGAAACTTTTTTGGTATTGCCCAGCTTTCTGTTAAGAGGAAGAGGCACCATTTTCTAGTTTTGGAGCTGTTTTGTTGTCTTCTGTCATGGTTTATTTTTAAACCCTAACTGAGTTAAACTAAATGGTAGAGGTGACTTAAGGTCAGTACATTTTTCAGTGTGATGTAGTGACCTAATATGTGTTCTACTGAAGGCTGGAGAGGATGTTAAAAGGGTAAAAGCAGTCAAAGTTTGATTGATATGGCTGCCATGAATGTCAGCGGTGACAGCCTGAAGTCAGCGCTCACAGCTGCATGTCCTCTGTTTGAAACATCCTCACTTTTAGAGGAGACTGCATGAGATCACAACAATCATATTCATTTTTCCAAAATGTCATCTTTTAATGAGCTCTTTGTCATCAGTGACCTTCCTGGGTGAATACCATCCTGCTGTCCTGAACAGTTAGACCCATTCTGGAGCTAAATACCAGCACAGTCAGGAAGTGCACCACCCTTCAGTCTGGACGTAGGAACAGTTACATCCAATCAGTCTGAAACAATTAGGCAAGTTACAAATGTCTGTTTGTCAAAGCACGTAATTAATACAGTCCTTGATCCATTTTTATGTCTTTGTGTCTAAATGTGTTGGTTGACAGGAACACCTGGAAAGGTTAAAAACAGCTGAAACTATGCGCCTGTTTTTCAGAGAACATCTGCAAGGAAGTGACCAGCAGAACCAAACAAAGAAACAAAAACCATCTGACAGTTTTAATTAATGACTTCCACACTTACAGCCAGCTCACCTGCTGACGCTAACAACGCACTCCATTTGTTCTATTTCAGTGTAGTTTGCAGGTGCCTCTGAAACACACACATCCTCAGACTGTATAGAATGATTGGTTATGTAGGCTAGCATCAAATGAAAGCTGCGCCTCATCCTAAATGTAACAACGAAGCAGAGAAACAGGATGTACAGAGCAGATCTGTTAATTTATGAGGGGAAAAAATATTGTGTTGACTTTGTACCAGATTTTGCAGTCTTCTTCAGTGTTTGCCACCTGCTTCTGTCTGAATAATCCCCAGGATTCTGTCTCGCTGTGCCCTTCATTCTTATTTTACATAACTTCATAACATTAACAGAGCAAATATCACATGAAAACTCTTTTAATTTAAGGACTGAAGCTGGTACCACTGCTCTGCTAGTATCGCTGTTCTAATATTTTTGGTATTTTGCTTTACAAATATCCTCTTCACTAATATTATTCACTCACTGCTGAAAAGATTCTTTTTTTCTGCTAGCATTTGTCTTTTCTCTCTCTCCTAATGCACGTCTTTCAGTCTGCTAACATGCTTCTTTCATGCAACGAGCATTCATTTATTCTGTGATAGGGATGCACCGATACCACTTTTTACCAGACCAAGTACGAGTACTTATATTTGAGTATTTGCCAATACCGAGTACCGATACGAGTACTTGATAATCCCATTCCGGTTCTTCGTTCCTTTTGTAAATGTGCTTTATTGTCGTTGTCATTAGTCTGACTGGAACAAAGTGCTGCTACTGACATTTAATGTGTTGGAATGAGCGTTCTCAATTAATCCCCAGGGGGCGCCGCTCTGAATTAACCATACTGGACAAATACCACGAAGAAGAGTAAAGTTTTTGAGAGAAGAAGAAGAAAGTCAGTAATAACAAACATGGAGACGACCGAGGTAACACTACTGTTATACTAATGCTGCAGTGTTTTTGCTGGTAAGGTTCAAAAGTGAATCTTCAACAGGTAGAGAAAAGAGAAATGAGCAATAAGTTTTATTTTCACTTTCGCTGGCGGCGGTCCGCACCCCTCCGTACCTCCATAATGTTATCAGTAGGATGTAAACCGGCCCAGCCCTGGGTAGTTGTCCTAAATGTGTCAGTAGTTTTTCACTAACTCTCACAGTGGCTCTTTGAACAGATCCTCTTCCTCCACGGTGCCGCTGGTATTGTCATTCTGGGTACGCATCTGCGAGCACCTGGAAAACGAATGGAATGTACGCAGAGGACGGACAGAACGCTGCATCCGTATCTGTCTGTTTCTGTAACATTACTTGCAGTCAGTGTTACTTTTATCACTGTCATTTATTTAGTTCAATCTCCACACTCTTCACACTCCACACATTATTCCTCCTCCTCGTACCTGCTGCACTGAACTGGGAATGTCACATGGCCGTAAGTGGTATCACTGCATTTGTATCAGATTACATTTATGAGTACGAATACGAGTACACACAGTGAGTATCGGAGCCGATGCCCAATACTGGTATCGGATCGGTGCATCCCTATTCTGTGAACATTTTTTTCTTTTTTTTTTTTAGACTCTGCTAGCATTTTGCTTTTTTCACTGAGCTAACATACTGCTAATATGTTTTTTCCGTGGAAGAAAAATAAAAACTGTCATAAAAGTGGCTGTAGGGCTGTATTCCAGAGCTGCTGGCACACTTCAGGTTCCATAGAATGTTCTTTGAACCTGCCGTAAAAAAACCATCTCCGAGAACACCATTTCAGCAGTTCTACTCCTGTTATCCTGTGTGGCAAACGGAGCAGGAGTAGCTGGGGAATGAGAAGATAAATCCAGAACCCAATAGTGTTGATAAGACTCGTTACCAGCCATAATGAGGTCAGAGTCGCTGCTGTCTGGCTCCAATGGAGATTTATACAGAAATGAAGAGGTCCAGCTGCCTTCTGCAGAACACACAAATAAAGATAGATCTACTTGAGTAGCTCAGAGCATGAAGGGTGACGGGCAGGAGAATGGTTGTTGTCTGAGGTGGCGGTGGGGGGGGGGGGGGGTATTCGAAGACTCCACATGGTTAAATGAGGTGCAGTGGACCCTGTAGTCACACCCTTTGTTTTTGATGATTGTTCCATCTAACACCCGACTGTGCTTTGTCATTGGATATGTTTCAGTCTTTTCTGACCAACAGTGTGAGCGGATTGACTGAATCCACATGTGAGGCTGTGGCTGCACGCTTTCAAACACATTTAACAACTTAACAGCGACTGATGGGAATTTGCATCAAACCATTTCCATTACGGAATCAGATAGTGTAATCCTCTGTATTTGATAAGTACCTCGTCAGGACACTGAAAATAATTTTGTGGCATTAATAAAACCATCTCCATCTCCTGAGGCGAGAAATCTGTTTTATTACTTTTTCATTACCACTGACCATTATGCCTGTTGTCACAAATATGTATCATGCCCAAATCTCCATTTAATTTAGTATCTGCTTCAAAGCAAAAACACAGATAATGTATTTTTTGATACACATTTTTTGATTCAGCCGTTAAACCTTTATAGGTCACTCATTGAAATTTAAAATTTCAACCATAGTATGTTATTGGACATCGTCATCTACCTTCTATTGCCATAAAACTCCAGCAGCACTTGCTAAAAAGTAAACACATACAATAAACAACTGTTATAAGGTCATAAACTGACAAAAATCACTAATATTCACTCTTCACAGCTTCAACATGTCTATAAAATCTGAATCACTATAGAGGGTATGCCATGACGTCACCGCTAGCTGAAGTCCCGCAGTTACGTATACTGAGTGGCAGAAAGAGGGAGTTGAGTAGTGGCTTCGGCTTGAATGCTGCGAAAACTTTAGAACAATCAAAAAATGGGGAAGAGCTGTTGTGCCATTGATTACACAAATAGATTTAAAAAGAGCTATCATTTTAGCGGCGACCTAAAGCCAAAGACAGAAGAAGCAGATGGATCGCTGCAATTCATAGAAATAACTGGAATCGAGGCAACGAAACTTGGATTCGTGTCAGGTAACGTTAATTTATGCTGTATTCTTGCGTAAAATCATATCTTAAATTACATATCGTTTTAGCTAACGTTACTTCTTAGTAAAGCTCTTAATGTTAGCATCTGTCATTTAGTTCTATATTTCAGAACTGAAACGTTTTTATCTTCAGTTGTGTGATTGTGAACCTTGTGCTCTACATAAATTTGTAAACTAGCTCAAACTGAGGCTAACCTAGTTTTCCAAAGAAGGGGCTACTGTAGCACAAAGCTGTTGGATCTGTGTTGGATCCAGTATTTGATGTGAACTCCCTTAAATCTCCACAGTACCATAGATCATCCACTCACTTGGGTCAATACTAAGGGTTCACTCCAGTAAATCAGTGAACTGTGAGCACTACTGCTGGGCCTTTACCTTGGCAATCACTACCAAGAAATACGTCTGCACTGACAGAAAACCTCCAAAACAATAGTATGTTGAATTGAAAGCACTCACCAGCTGGAATCCTCTAATTAACAATGACGAGGAGTCAACAACTCTTTGGCTTTTTGATGCTTTCATCCTTTGCATTGTGGATTTTCCCAGTGTTGAAATCAGGTTCATATAATGTCAGGACAGTGATTTCTGGCCACAGATCAATGTTCGTTGACCACTTGTTGTTTGGTAGCTTGTATGGATCCATGTTGAGTCCAATTGTCTTTAATTTCTGTAGTTACTGCTATGCTCCACCATGTTGAGCCAGTTTGTTTTTGCCACTCAGTCTGACTTAGAGGGGCGTGGCCTAGGGGGAAGTGATGTATGTGCATTCCCTCTATAGTTTTATAAAAACCAACATGCTTCTGGACCTCACTGAGGCACAGGATTGGACCCATTTAATTGTGCTTTAATGGACGTGCTTGCTTTGCTGTATTAACAGACCCTATGTATAAGCTAATGATAGCTAAACTTAAAATAATAATAATAAAATAATAAATAATAATATAATAATAAATGTTACGTTACATTGGACCTTTATATATAATGACTTGAGTAGGTTTCAAAATAGTCTTCATATTTGTGATTATAGAAGGCTTGCATAATTTTCTTGACCTAATGTTGTGTCTGCTGTTAAAAGGCAGATGTTTGATACTTATGTTATGCCCTTGTGTAACATATATCAAACGTACTCGCAACTTTTAGGACAGCCAGTAGATACTTTCCTCACTGAGAAGTTGGCAACACTGTTATCACTAATCCTTGGTTTAACCCTTTAACCCCTAATGTGTCTATGGATCGTTCCGAATGTATTATTTTTTTTTAAATATTCATAAAAATTAACCATTTACTCAATAGTTAAAATTTCAAATCGTGCTGATAGAATAGACCTTACTCTTTCCATAGACATCTGAGCATGCTCAGTTCACCCTCCACCGCCTGTGGAATGAGGGTGAAGCACAGAGCAGTGAGTAAGACCAACTCACAATAAAAACAGACATTTTTTTTTTCTCATCATTTTCCTTGTTTTTTTTTGTTTTTACTGTTGTTTCCAGTGTTGTGGTGATTGTCTTTTTTTTTTTTTCTTTTACTGTGTTTTTACTAACTTTTGACCGTGGAACTGCTTTATGGAGTTAAATCAGGTGACAGAAAGCAGCCGGACTGATTTAGAAAAAAAAAAACAAACAAAACAAAGAGCCCAACACTAAAACTACTGGCCCAAATTCAATTGTTCAGTGTGTTCCAGTTCACAGTTGATGTTCAACATCCTAAATCTCTTGTCTCCTGTCAAACTTCAGTTCCTCTCTTTGTTTCTGTTCTTCCACCTGTGTTGACCCTAAAACACAAAGTAAAACAAACCACTGAAAAAAGGAACACAAGCACATACTCACAGCAGCTTTAATGAACCTGAAACAGACGCAGATTCACAGCAGCAACCTTTACCTGGAATCAGGGCTCAGAGGTTAAAGGTAAAGGGAAGTAGACAGTGCCCATCCAGCTCTAGATGGTCATCAGTAAGTTTTCTGAATTTGGTCCGAGACGGTTTGGAAGGAAAGCTGTTAACAGCTGAATGGACTGGTTCTGACCCATAGGAGATACTACACACACTGTCCAAGTCTCACCCCAATCATCTGATATCTGGGTCGGCCTCTGTGGGTCTCCAGCGAGGACGATTGTCAGAATGGAAAGCAATTAAACACACATTCTGAACCAATTCACTGAACTGAAGTGCAGCAAAGTGTGGCAGTAACACGGAGAAAGGATCAGAGTTGTACCCACTGCCATGTCAGAACCAGACCCCGTTAGCAGCAGAGCAGAGACAGGACAGCTGGGAAAAGATGCAGTCACAGTTAGCTGAAGGACAGACAAAGGGAAAGACAGACAGGGAATGATAGATGGAACCTGGAGGTGTTTACAGTGTGTGGAGGGTTGGACCTGAACCCAGCTGCCTCATGGGAATCCAAGGTGACTTTCACTGTTTGGTCTGAGACGACAGTTCATGACATTAAATTCCCGAGAGGATCCCGGTGAAACCAATCACTGTTCTTGTGTTAAAGGTCAAATCTGCTTTATTACGACTTTACTTTTAGTCCTAAAGTGACTGAAACACTCCAGCCCAGGTATAATTGAGATGGAGGTTTTTAGAGAGGATTGTGACAATAAGAAAGATAGAATTTCAGCACATTTACCTGAATTTAACCCATAAAAACCCAAACATCCTCCACTGACGAGAGCCTCTACTGATCTACATTAGTTTAATACCTGTTGATCCACTAATCCTATTAATCCATGTAAATAATTGGTGTAAAATGCAGTTATTCATCTTTTCATGGTCATCAGATATGATCCATTTGGATGTTCAGAGGCTCTGTAGTTACCGTGGCAACACCATTATCTTCTACATCATAGATTCACCAGTCAAACCCATGGAGCTGGATCAGTGACACTGGATGGACACACTGGGTTTATGCTCAGTTAATGAGAGATTGGACTGAAAAAGACACTTTTTCTTCAGTTTTCTCTGTTTTGAAAAATAACCTTTGAAATATCTCTGAGCTTTTATGAACATCTACATGATCAGTGAATTAAATATAGGAAAATAAAGGATTTGCACTGAAAAAGGCAAAATGTAGAGCATAATGTTCTAATAAATGGTGATAAATCACTTGGGAAAGACAAAAAATAACTTGGAAGACAAACATAGTTGTGGGTTTTTAAGGGTTAATGGGGTTTGATTAACTTGAACTTTCCCTGTATGACTTAGGAAAGAGATCAAAAGGTTGTGACCATAAGCGAGTATTTTGGGAGATTAAAGGCATTAAAATGTTTCTCAAGTCTTTCCACAACTCTTGTGTAAGTATTATAGTCATATTTTGTTCAAGTAAAACAGGTTAACTGGAGATAGAACAGGAAACAAGAAGTAGTGATGTAAAGTCAAGTTCAAGTGTGGTCTGATAGTGTGGAATAAGTCTGTGAAAAAGTCAAATGTCATGGAGAAATAAAACACAATGAATGAAACTTAGTTTAAAGATTATAGCAACAAATATACAAGATAAAAAATGTAAAGTATGTAGGTTATTATTATTATTTTAGCATGTCTGTTTGATCTGTCATCATTCAGTCTAGACCAGAGGTCTCAAACTCATTTTCTTTCAGGTTCCACATTCAGCCTGATTTGATCTCCAGTGGGCCGAACCAGTAAAATAATAACATAGTAACAAATAAATAATGACAACTCCAAATTTTTGTCTCTGTTTTAGTGCAAAAAACCCCCATTAAATTATGAAAATACTTTTATAAACTATCCAACAAAAAGATGTTAATAACCTGAAAAAAACTGAAATTTCTTAAGAAAAATAAGTGCAAATTTAACAATATTATGCCTCAACTTATCATTTCTACATGTGCATTATGGATCGGATCAACAAAGACACTAAACACTGGCAGGCACTGGCAGAATATTGTTAAAATTGTGCTCAATTTTCTTTGGACATTTCAGGTTTTTCAGATTTGTTCAGTTTATTCACATTTTATTGTTAAAAGGATAGTTTGTAAATGGAAATTCATTCATTCATTTTCTGAACCCGCTTTATCCTCACTAGGGTCACGGGGGTCGCTTGGAGCCTATCCCAGCTACATAGGGGCGAAGGCGGGGTACACGGGGTTCTCTCTGGGTAAATGGAAATATTTTCATAATTTAATGTTATTTTTTGCACTAAAACAAAGAAAAAAATGAAGTTGGTAATTCAAGATTTTTTTGGTTTTATTAAATTTTTTTTTTCTTAATTGAAGATTATGTTATGTTTTGGTATTTTTGCTTAATTCAAGAACTTTTCCTTAATTCAAGCTATTTTTTTTTTTTTTGCTGAATTCAATTCAAGACTGTGGAATTTTTGCACTTGGCAAAAACATCACAGGGGCCGGATTAGAACCTTTGGTGGGCCGCATTTGGCCCCGGGCTGCATGTTTGAGACCCCTGGTCTAGACCATGACTGGGAAAACCACTTAGTATGTGTTCAATATCATTATTATTATTATATAGTAGTAGTAGTAGTAGTAGTAGTATATATTCAGTCTGTTATGTGTTGGAGTGGTTTTGACTGCTTTCTCTCCCTGTTGTTTGTCATCATTTTTATTTCCAGAGCAGATTTGAAAACCATTCAATATTTTTTGGTAAATTGCTTGAAACCTCTGGACTTGACTTAAAAATAAATCATGCTAACATCACTAACAAGCACCACTTTCAATTCTGTGAGGGCCAGCAGGATATGCCATCCTGTGAGGGCTTTAGTTATTTGCTGCTTTAACAGGAGGAACTGGACAACCCAATGACCCTCCACTGAATTACACTGCAGCCTGTTCTGTCAACTGCAAATTACACCAGATGTATGTGTATCTGTATTGGATTGTTGACAGTGCATTTAGATGTGTTTCAGATTGAACAAGTGGACACAAATTAGAGATAATTGATCTCAGGAACTTTGTGATAGATCTTGATTTGTCATATCTTTATCCTCATATCATAACTGCCTAACTCATACACAAATGGACAAAAGTATGTGGACACGTTGAATTCAGGTGTTTCTTTTCTAACAGGGGCCTGGGATACAAAACAATCATGACTAATGTCAGAATTGAGATAAATATCATATTGCTTATTAATATTGAGTTTCTTGTCAAATCCTCATGAACAGGACATCTTACAGCTGCAGACAAGATGTGTCCCAATATTTATGTCCATATAGTTTAGAAACATCAATATTTCCCTCAAGTTTAATGGGAGATTTTTCTTCCTCAGTGAAATGTGATAAAAGTAGATGGTTAGATGTGGTAGAAAAGTATTATTTTCAGTCAGAGCATTAAAAATATTTCAGACGTTTAGAGGTAAAACATTTAAAATCATAGTCATGGATAAAAAAACAAAACTAAAAAACATAATCACTGTTGAGAGAAATTAAGTCAAAACCATCTCTGAGGTGTTTTGGAAGCAAAGATAATTTAAACCAAACTTATCAATGCAATGATATATCCCAATAAAACTATATTGTGACATTAGTCAGTATTGTTTTGTATCCCAGACCCCTGTTAGAAAAGCACCACTTGAATTCAATGTGTCCACATACTTTTGTCCATTTGTGTATGAGTTAAACAGTTACGCTCTGATTTATGCTATTGCAGACAACATAAAAAAAAGAATACAACAAACTCATCTCTAATCACTGCACAAAAAATCAGTAAATCTAACCAAGTCATCCCAACCCTGGTCCACTTACTGTTTCTCTAAATCTTTCAGATAGTCATTCATTTAAATCAGCTGAAAACTTTAATATTTTATCATCAAAGCATCGTATTTCCCTCAGTATGTCACAGAATAATCCAGTACCTGAAATGACCAGGCCAGTTTTTATCAGAGAATTATGCTATGAGGCTAACGATATGACATATTTCGGAGACATAACAGTTGTTTGAATGGCCTGTTTTTTATATATTGACTGTAGCATACAGACATTGCACTAACAGGTACAGGTTGACTGGGGAGTGGGTTTACTTCAATTTGTTTGTAGCTGCATTAACATACAGAGCTTGTGTAACATGTTGCTTTGCCAAAAAAATGACCATAAGCTCATTCATTAGTTGTTGGTGCAGTTTCTGAACTCCAGTGTGATGCTCAAAAGTTATGTTAGAATGTGAAAATGATTTCATCCATTAGGAAAGTGAAAAAATCAGGATAATGTAGGTAGTTAAAGGAAAGGCCAGCTGTGCCGAAAAGTGCAGTTTCTACTCAAATGACAGCGAGGTAGAAAAGGTTGCAAACCATCGGGGTTTGTGACGTGAATGCAGTCAGTGGAAAGTGTGTCTGTGGCATCCCTTTCACACAAATCACAGTGTAATGGGGTCACAGCACTGGTCCCGCCCTTTGTTTTCAAGGTGAGGGCTCATGCGATTGTGCACCCATTCAGATTGAAACAACAAATCATGTTGTGTCACGAGGCGTCTAAATGTAACACGGGGTTTGGATTATTCATGGGCAGCGGTTTAATAATGCATGGTGTTTAACTTTACATTCGCTGCATATTTCACTGTGACAAAAGTGTAAGTGAGATCATGGAGATGTGTGTGCGGGATGCCGGTTGAAATCCATAGAACTGCCAGGGGAAACCTGGGAAATTCTTGACTCCGTCAGCGATCAACGGCTTAAGGATTTGGTTCCAGGGTAGTCGACGTGTGTGACTATAAGTGTGTGTCAAAGAGATTGGGATACAACGCTCCTGTGAACACCCAGATGGTGTTCGCCAGTGACGCAGAGTTGAAGCTTCAGCTTTCAGTCCTTACACACACACACACACACACACACACACACACACACACACACACACACACACACCAAGGTTATAATAGTTTTGGATTTTTCATTATAGTTTAGTTTTATTTAGTTTTGAGTTTTTTTTCTCTAATTCAGTTAGTTTTAATTCGTTTTTAGAGCAGGTTTGATAGTTTTCATTATTTTTCTTTTTTTTCTAAATGCTTAGTTTTAGTTTAGTTTTAGTATTAATTTTAGTTTTGTCGTATCTTTTCTCTTCTTCTCTGTCGTTGTATTCAAATAAATCCCAGACAGGATTCTGCTGCTTTCTCCAAACTTTATTCTCCATTTCCAGGTAGAGTGGGGACCAGAAGACAACTGGAAACCACAAGTGACGAGAAGTGATGGACCGTTAAATATCATATGGTGCTGCTCGCTAAAACTGGTTGAGGGAAATAAATTGATTTCATGTTAATCAGACGTTGACAAAGACGAAAAGTATGGGAATTTTATCCATAATTTTTATCCGTTTTAGTTTGTTTTGTAAACACACAATAGTTTCAGTTAGTTGTTGTTTTTTTCTTTTGATTATAGTTTTTATTTATTTCAGTTAACGACAATGATGTTTTTACAATTCTAGTTTTCATCATTTCGTTAGTTTTCGTTAACGTATAACCTTCACAGCGCACACACACACACACACACACACACACACACACACACAGTGGTCCTCCCTGGCGGTGCACCCCTTCACAGGCATGGTGTCGTCGTCGTGTTCAGGCATGGCTCTCTCCTCATTAACCCCCCCCGTCTGGGTGGGAGTTGTGTCGCTGTTTAAACGAAGGCATGCTTCCTCCTCGCCGTCGCTCCATCAGCGCTCCTGCGTCTTCGCTCTTTCACGTGTCTCTTGTTTCCTTTAACCTTGGCTGTTTGTTCACCTTAAACAGCGAGGCTGGAAACTGGAGCTGATGGCAGAGTTCATTCAGAGCCAGGCATGTGAACTCATCAGCTCTCATTTACTGTCTGTTCCAACACTTAGCATCAGTCTGAACTGTCTTTACTCCACTTGATCGGGTTCACTGTAAGCGCGGACGTTGTATTTACTAAAATGCTTTAATTACAGCGTACTTAAATGATTTCAGTTTTATTACATTACAACAAAATCTTAAGAGTATTCTACTAATTTGTAGACATAGTCAAAAGTACAAAAACAGTTTAAGTTGAATGGATTTAAATCACAAAGTTTTAGTCATGACCACACCTTTTTATCTACGCATTGCATTGTGGGTATTGGGCATGTTGTTGAAAATGTGTTCTTTTTCTGTGCAGGGGTTCAGTTGTAGTGGGTTGTGGTGTTAGGGTTAATTTGGACTTAATGTGTATGCGGTAATGTTTATTGGCCTTTTGTGTTTGTATTTTTGTAGAGCTGCACCTTGAGTCAGAGCCAGAGGAAGAACTATGGGTTTACTGTTCAGCTAGGATTGTTCTTATACAATGGAAATCTTAATGCCTTACCAAATCAAAAGCACTGTACTGGCAAATTGCATTGAGCTAACTTCCTGCCTAACTTCCATCCAGGCTACAATATATTAGGTTGAATAATTATACAAAGCAATTTATATTGCAAAAGATTTTAATTTAAATCTAGTTGGAATTGAGTACAATGAACTGATGTTATAAAGTCTAATGATTACACAAAGCAATTGACATTGTAACAAATTTTAAGTTAAATTAACTTGGCATTTAGTGTGTTGTACTTAAAACAGCAATTCCATTCAAATCAAGGATTTAAGTTTAATACACTCAAGTTTTCATTACTCATTACTTACATTTTTTAGGCAACCGATTACCTCAGTTATTTTCAGTAAACTCAACTTATCTGGTCTGACAGTGTTGTTTCCAGCAGTTGGTAAAGATTAACCCTTAAAGACCCAAAAGCATCTACTGATCCAAAATGTTTAACCCTTTATAGTTCTCTCATTGAAATACTCTGAAATTCAAACTTTCAACTTCTGTATGTTTTTGGACATCATCTACCTCCTCGTCGGTTGCCATGACAACAGTCTCCCTCCTCTTGCCATTAAACAAACAAGCAGCACTTGCTAAAAAGTAACACATGCAATAAAACAACTGTTATAAGGTCATAAACTACGTAAAGAAAGAAAGAACAAAGAAAAAGAAAGAAAGAAGGAAACAAGAGAAAGAAGAAAGAAAGAAAGAAACAGAAGGAAAGAAGAAAGAAAGAAAGAAAGAGAAAAGGAAAAGAAAGAAAGAAGAAAGAAAAGAAAAAAGAAGAAGAAAGAAAAAAGAAAGAAAAAAGAAGAAAGAAAGAGAAGAAAAAGGAAAGAAAGAACAGAAGTGTTCCATTCTTTCCCTGTGTAGAAGGGCTTGATGTGGAAAAGAATGAACTTGCTAAAACCATGTCCTGTTTGGGCAGAAGGTTCCACTCACACAAATGAAGAACCTGCTTCACAAACGCAGCTCTTTGCTTTTTCATTCCATACATTTCTGTTATAGTCTGTTTATGAGCTTGTAAACGTTGGAGTTTGTTCAGTCACTGCCGGTTGACTTCCATCTAACCCATGACCTCTGTTTACCAGTCAGTGTAAAGGCATGTTTTCACTAACAAGTATTTCATTAGATTTTTTGTTTTTTTTAATTTCTTTTATTCTACAGGCTCTTTGACCCAAACCAGATCTTTGAACATCCACTTTGCTCAGGTTTATATTCACAGCACAAGTGCAGGAACAAAATCTGTTAGACTTGATTTGAAAGAGAACTTGTAGTTTTTGTGTTTAGTGTGGGGCTCAGCTGGAACCAGAACTGTTAAATAATTCACCTTGTGGATGTTAAAGGTCACTAAAGTCAAAGGCCTGTCATTAATAGTAGGTGACTAGTAGTTCAGAGCAGAGGGTAGATGCATCTGACTGAACCGATGCCATTTTTCTGTTCATCTAGAAATGTAGGTTTGTCAAATTTTTATGTATCCAAATATAAATGCACTATTTTTTCATAGACTTGGTTCATAGAAATCCATATACATACTGTTACATATACATAGTGTCAAGGTGTGATTTGTCAAAAAGCAGAGGTTTTTTTTTTTTTTTTTTGGGTGGGGAGGCAGCAGTTATATACGTCCAACTCCTGGGTTCTATTCCACTATTATACAGGAATTTACATGAAATTTTCACAACTTCTAATTTTGTAACATTTAACCCCCCCCCTTATGCATGGGGATGTTCACGAATTCTGAGACTGCCGACAGTTTGGTTCAGGTGAACGTTAGTGGCAGTAATGTAGGATATACTGTAGGTGGAAGAAAACTGTCACAACCTGCCTGTTATTTCCATTGGTTGGTTGCCCCCCGCCCCCCACCCCCACCCAACAAGTCACACCCTGCATGCTGTTAATACTGTTTTTTCTGTCTCTTCATATTTTGCCCATTTTTATTTCTTATTCTGTTTAACTCTATTCTTATGTTATTTTGTAAAACTATAAAATTTATATTAAATTTTTTAAAATCTTATTTTTAGTTTTTGTAATTTTTTTTGTTCTGTTCTTACTTCTGTAGTACTGGTGTTCGTTAATATGGTTGTACTGACTGCACTGTAAAAAATGACTGTAGAATTAACACCAAAAGTAGTAAAATTGCAGCATAAAAAAACTGTAAGTGACATTACAATGCAAAGTTGTTTATTTGAAAAGATTTTTGTGTGTCAAATACAGGTGTAGTTTTTACAGGAAGCGTATGTGAACAAAACCAGATCTGTATGTAGAAATTATGTATTTCTATTGTTTTTAGAAAATAAAACTGTAAATTGAAAAAAAATGTGGTGCCGTTTAAATTGCAAGACCATAATGTTGAAATAACGGCCTATTTGCTTTTTTTTTTTTTTTTTTTTTTTTATAAAAAAGTTATAAAAAGTAAACATTTAACAATTTACATTTTGACCTTGTAAATTTATGGGTTGGTAGAGTTTGTAGAGCAGCTCGTCCTATAACCAAAGGGTTGGTGGTTTGAATCCTGGCTCTGACTGTCCGTATGTCAAAGTGTCCATGGAAGACACTGAACCCTAGGCAAGGCAAGGCAAGTTTATTATATAGCACATTTCAGCAACAAGGCAATTCAAGGTGCTTCACACAGGACATTGAAATAAAGAAACAAAAAGAAAACATTATAAAAGAAACATGTAAAGATGATTAAAACAGCAAGTAAGAAACAACACAAAATCAAAAAATAAAATAAATAAAAATAAAATAAACACACATATTAAAGTAAGTTGCAGTGCAGAGTTTCAAAGAGATATAAAATTTAAAAAGTCAAAAGCCTTTTAGTCAAAGGCAGCAGTGAACAGGTGAGTCTTTAACCTGGACTTAAAAGAACTCAGACTCTCAGCAGACCTGATATTTTCTGGTAGTTTGTTCCAGATATATGGAGCATAGAAACTGAACGCTGATTCTCCATGTTTAGTTCTGACTTTGGGAACACAGAGCAGACCTGCACCAGATGACCTGAGTGGTCTGGATGGTTCATACTGGACTAGAAGGTCTCTGATGTATTTTGGGCCTAAACCATTCAGTGCTTTATATGCTAGTAAGAATTTTGAAGTCTATTCTCTGAGAGACAGGGAGCCAGTGTAGAGACCTCAGAACTGGGCTGATGTGGTCCACTCTCTTGGTCTTAGTGAGGACTCGAGCAGCAGCATTCTGGATCAGTTGCAGTCGTCGAATAGACTTTTTAGGCAGACCAGAAGATACTGTTACAGTAGTCAACTCGACTAAAGATAAATGCATGGACAAGTTTTTCAAGGTCTGCTGCGACATCAGTCCTTTAATCCTAGAAATGTTCTTGAGGTGATAGTAAGCTGACTTTGTAATTGTTTGTATGTGGTTTTTAAAATTCAGGTCTGAATCCATGACAACACCCAAATTCCTGGCCTGGTCTGAGTTTTTAACTGAAGTGACTGGAGCTGCATGCTGATTTTAAGAGCTCCTCCTTGGGTCCAAAACGACTACCTCAGTTTTTTCTCTGTTTAACTGAAGAAAGTTATGGCCCATCCATTCAGATATTTGCTCCATGCATTTACCCAGTGCTTGTATGGGGCTATGGTCACCTGGGGACATTGAAATGTAGAGCTGCATAGTTATGGTAACTATTTTGTTTTTTTCTATGATCTGAGCCAGTGGAAGCATGTAGATGTTGAACAGAAGGGGCCCCAGGATGGAGCCTTGGGGGACTCCATGTAATTTTGGTCTGCTCAGATTTAAAGTTACCTATTGACACAAAATAATCCCTGCCCTTTAAGTAGGATGCAAACCAATCAAGAACTGTGCCAGACAGTCCCACCCAATTTTCCAGTCGATCAAGTAATATATCATGGTCGACTGTGTCGAATGCAGCACTGAGGTCCAATAACATTAAAACTGAAGTTCTGCCATGATCTGTGTTTAAGCGAATGTCATTAAATACTTTGAGCAGAGCTGTCTCAGTGCTGTGATGTGGTCTAAAACCTGACTGAAAGACGTTAAAGCAGCTGTCGACTGTTAAGAAGTAATTCAGCTGTTGGGACACAGCCTTTTCAATGATTTTACCTAAAAAAGGAAGATTTGATATGGCCTGTAGTTGTTCATTCAGGTCTTTTCTAGAGTGTTCTTTTTTAGGAGCGGCTTAATAACAGCTGTTTTCAGGGTCTGTGGGAAGACTCCTGAGCTTAGAGACACGTTTACAATCTGTAACAGGTCAGATGCCATGACGTGTGAAACTTTTTTGAAAAAATCTGTGGGTAAAACATCTAGACAGCAGTAGGAAGAGCTCAGCTGGTGTAGAATGTCCTCCAGATTTTTGTCATTGATTGGATTAAAGTGCGTCAGGGTGTTTAAATGGTTTTCAGACAGCACAGATCCTGAACCTGGTGTTGAGGAATTCACGGCCTGTCTAATATGCTGAATTTTTCTGTAAAGAACAAAGCAAAGTCATTGCAGGCCCTGGCAGAGTGAAGTTCAGGTGCTATTACACAGGGGGGTTTGTTAGTCTGTCAACAGTAGAAAACAGTGCTCGAGCATTATTTTGTTTCTGGTGATAATGTTTGAGAAGAAAGACTGCCTTGCATTCCTCAGCTGTAGATTATAAGTGTGAAGTTTTCTTTGTAGATGTCAAAATGAATCTGGAGATTTGATTTTCGCCACCTGCGTTCAGCTTTCCGACACTCTCTTTTTTCATTTTTCACTGCCATGGCATTTCTCCATGGAGATCTTTTCTTGCTAGAGACAACCTTCAACTTAATGGGAGCAATGGCGTCTATCACATTTAACATTTTAGAATTAAAGTTATTCACTAGCTCATTGACTGAACCACAAGGCGGGGTTGCTGTAGAAGAAAAAAGTACATGAAACATTTCACTGGTGTTTTCAGTAATGCATCGCTTCTCGATAACTTCTCTCTGATTACTTGTGTGCACAGAGATAGAGCTCTCAAAGAAAACACAACAGTGATCAGACAGGGCCACATCGCTCACAACAACCTTGTGTATGTTTAAACCCTTGGAGATCAGCAGGTCCAGAGTGTGCCCCCTGTGTGTGGGTTTGGACACATGCTGACTCAGCCCAAAGCTGTCAGAGTACAGTACAGTTCTTTAGCCCCTCTGTCCTGGGGGTTCAACATGGATGTTAAAATCCCCAACAATGATTATACAGTCATATTCAGTACAGATTATGGACAGCAGTTCATTAAAATCATCGAAAAAGTCTGTACAGTATTTAGGTGGCCTGTAGACATTTACTAATATGGCTCGAGGGGAGGATTTCAGCTGAAGAGCCACATATTCAAAAGTAGAAAAATTACTGAAAGATAATTTTTTAAATTGGAAAGAGTTTTTGAATAAAACTGCTACTCCCCCTCCTCTCCGATTTACTCTGGCCTCACTAATAAAACTATAGTTGGGAGGGGTTGACTCAATGAGAACAGCTGTGCTGTTGTTTTGATCCAACCAAGTCTCAGTTAAAAACATAAAATCAAGGTTGTGTTCCGTGATAAAATCATTGATTAAAAATGTTTTTCCAGCCAACGATCTGATGTTCAGTAAAGCAAGTCTTAATGTCATAGGAACATCCTCTATAATTGTTGGGACAGACTGTGATTCACAGGGAATGTTTTTTAAGTTTAATAATCTAGTGCCATCACTTTTGTGCCCCCAGTTTCTCAGCACCTTCACCTTTGTTCTTCTGTGACCAATCAAGACAGGAATTTTGTAAACTGAAAGCATACAGGGCCCCGGCTGGCCTGGGACTCTCATGACTGCTGGTAATCCTGCAGCCTGGACCCAGGGCACATCAGTTGGTACGAGTCTTTGGAGTCTGTGTTGGAGGTGGTGGAGGGGCGGGGGGGGACTGGGCGGTGAGTCTTTGGAGCCTGTATTGGAGGTGGTGGCGGTCGACGTGGAGTGCTTATAGGGGAGAAGATAGGAGAGGGATGGGGGGTACATCTTAGTCCAGCATGACCAGCTCCTTCATCTGGTCAGTGAACCCTAAATTGTTCCCAGTTGGACCTGGTGGCTTTAGAAAGCGCTTTGGACACCATGAAGGTGTAAAAATGTGCTAAATAAGTGTAGTCCATTTACCATTTAAATCCAGTGTTAAATCTATGTGTTTAAAATGTTAAATCTACATGTTACTCTGTAAATATGTTTACAGTTGGATGTGTTTTTTACAGTATAGTTCTGGTAACCACAGCAGCCAGTTTTTTTCTGTAAAAACAACAGAATTTTTTTTTACAGTGTGGAGTATGACAATAAAGGCTATTCTATTCTATTCTATTCTATTCTATTCTATTCTATTCTATTCTTAAAATCTGCATAATTTGTCTTGGTTTTCCTAACCCTAACCTACAGGAGGGTTAGGATTACAGCTGAGGAAGTGTAAGGTCAAACTGCTTGTACGTACACTACCTAAATGACATCAAATACATAGCTGGAATGTAACCCTAAGCCTGAAATGGTTATCAGTGAGCTGGAAGATGGTTTAATTCTACGTCTCCTGGGAAATTATGAGTTCAGCCAATGCCTGTTATTGTTCGGATGACATAAAGTGAAAATATGAAGTAGAGACAGCAGTCTGGTTTGTGCTATTATTGTTCCATGTTACTGGATAGGCCTTACTGCGCTATTATCTGCAACGTGATTCCATTAGCTTCCTCTGCAGATTTCTATAAAACACACAAGACTTCCATCAAGCTTTTTGTCTTGTAGATGAAGGCAGCAGAGAGGAGGAAACTCCTCCTGGCATTCCTTGACAATCTGAATCCATGTGTACTTGAAGTTGTAAATAACTGCCTTCCCCCTCCTTGCTGGGTAATATGCAAATATATTGTGTGCTTTTTTGATATTTTCTGCTTGTCTGAGCTGCTTTCAGCACTTTCTAAAAATAGGACCAATATCTCTACAGTGGTTAGAGTAAGGTAGCGGCAGGACAGAACATGTCAGCTGTGTGACAGCGGTGGTGGGACTGGACTCGCAGACGGGGATTGGACTTGAAATACGAAGTTTTGTGTCGCTCAGGTATATCTGAGACACAACTGGTTCTGTTTTTCTCAAATAACAAAGACTTTCTGACAAAAACTGGCCTGGTCATTTCAGCTACTGGATTTTTCTGTGACATACTGAGGGAAATACGATGCTTTGATGATAAAATATTAAAGTTTACAGCTGATTTAAATGAATACTGACTATCTGAAAGATTTAGAGAAACAGTAAGTGGACCAGGGTTGGGATGACTTTGTTAGATTTGACCATTTTTTGTGCTGTGGCTAAAGATGAGTTTGTTGTATTCTTTTTTTTTTTTATGTTGTCCGCAATAGCATAAATCTGTTCTCATAAAACTGTTTAACTCATACACAAATGGACAAAAGTATGTGGACACATTGAATTCAAGTGTTTCTTTTCTAACAGGGGTCTAGGATACAAAACAATAATGACTAATGTCACAATATCGTTTTTAGGGCTGGGTATCATGGCCAATTTCCATAATCGATTTGATTTTGATTCGTAAGGTTCTGAATCGATTAATCACGATTCGATTCGATTCATTCAATTCATCGATTCGATTCAGTATGATTGATTGATTCAGAGTAATTTAGTGATACCAAAGTACAATTTTGTGTTGTAACCTGATTATTTGAGTACCACAGTCATGCAACACGTCAATACTGGTATCAGTATTGATATTAGAAAGGAAATAAATATGACATTTCAGCAGTAATTAGCTGAATGTGCTCTTAAATAATGAACGGGACACAAACATTGTCATGTTTCTACAGTGGCTCAGATGGACTTCGTCACCTTTATTCTGTTTTATGGCTGGATGCTACTCGCTGGGGGTGGGGGGTTGGGGTGGGAGGTGCGCTCAATGATTGTTGGTCAGAGCAGAGTGGGGCTGGGGGATGCACTTGCTCCGTGAATGTTGGTGGTGGTGGTGGTGGTGGGGGGCAGTAGCGTAGCGTCGGACATTGTCGCTTTACTATTCCTCTAACTCCATACTCAGCCATAGGTGATAGTATGGATCCAAGTTATTATTCCAAGAACCGGGTTCCGTGACTCGCCAGTCGGCCACTTCCTTCACACTGCGGGTTCGAGTTTGAGGCCAGGAGGACCTCCAGCGGAGGGGGTGTTCCCCATCGCGTCTTTTTCGCAAGGTAGACCAAGCCTTCCCCAGGGGTTTGGAAGACGGAGCCGCCCGCAGTTCGGCGTACTCCTGGTCCTGTTCTGAAAAATCGATCTCATCCACTATTAATCGATTACGCAAAATTAAAATGAGATCAATCTAAGATTAAATCGATTTTTTTACCCAGCCCTAATCGTTTATATTATGGGATAAATATCATTGCATTGGTTAGTTTGGTTTTAATTCTTATCTTTGTTTCCAAAATGCCTCAGAGATGGTTTCGACTTAATTTCAACAATCACAGCAGCACAGTTTCTGACATTGTGTCGATGTACTTTCTGAGACCCCAGTGTCATTCCACACTCTCAGAAGCTCATTCCAGAGAGATTCCTTGAGTTTCCTTAGATTGTTGCCAAGGGGGGGCCACACTAAATATTGAGTAAACTGTAAAAAAAGGACTGGACTGGTAAATTTGTGGGTGAAATATTCTCAGTACCTTTGCTTTTACCTTTTGCAATGGCAAAAAAATTAAATTCAGGCTCTGGGAAAAAATAAACACCAGTTTCTTAAGATTTGATGAGTGTTGAAATATTTTTGCACACCACTGTAGTTCTGGCAAAGCGAGATTTTTCGTTTGTGCCCATCGTTTACATGACAAAGGTGGCCACGCCCACCGAAAAAGATGGTTTCTAAAAACCAAACCAACCAAAGTGGAGATTACAGCAAATTTTCGTTTTCATGTTTGTGTGTGTAACAGAGGGAATGGGATCTCAGACTAATGTCATCACATGTGCGACATTGGTTCATAACGTAGTAATGTTTTGTTGTGATTCTTTTCAGGATTCTGATTGGTTAATGGGACTCGATGGTATCGCCACACTGCCATCTACAGGCTTTCATACTCTTGATGGTGTGGATATACAGGGCCGTGTAAACTTAAGATTTTTCCAGAAATGGTCACATGTGCACAATTATTATTATTTTTTTTTTTTTATGGAGAAGGGGGAATATGCGAAAAATACCTGTCTACGTGTAAATGCAATGTAAGATGTTGCACATATTTTCAATCAGCTGTTGCCAGTGCACTCATCTGCTGGGGAGACAGTACCAGACAAAAACATACAAAATGACTGGAAAAATGGATGAAAAAAGAAAAAAAGGTTGTTTTTGGAGAGAATCTGGACACAGTGGGGACTGTGATGGAGAGATGTACACTAGTAAGGTGGAGAACATCTTGAAAAATCCAGATCATCCTCTTCATCTTATTCTGATGGACCACAAGAGCTGCAGTGGCGACTAACCTGATTAAGATGCAGGACCGAGAGGTATATAAGACTCTTAATGCCCACTGCCATCAGACTCTCCAACACCTCAGTCTGATGATTCATGGGCTGATGGTTGCTCATTCATTAATTCTGTTTTATTTGTTGGATTTTCTTTTTTTTTTTAATTGAGCTGATGAAAAAAAAGTGACTGTCCCTCTGGCGGACAATAAAGTTCATAAAATCTGTATCTGTATTTGAAGCAGGAGTCAGTTGGGAGGTTGAACCTGTGTGCATGTGAAGAGTGTGATGTAACCTTAAAGACGAAGAACAAGGAAAGGCTGAATCATGTAGGGAGGGAGCTGGAAGCAGGGATGGAGGAGGAGGAGTGTGTGTGGGGGGTTGTCTAGGTCCTGCTTTGTTTTGTCTGCTGATCCTGTGTTTCTGTCCTGTCCTCTTTTAGCCCTGACCCCTTGTCCCTCCTGATCCTGACTCGGTCTGATTTACCTCCGTTCAACCCACACCACACTTCACCAACAGAACAACAGACACACAGACTGCACGTCATAAATATCACTGGCTTTTTTTGCCTATTCTGTCCATGCTACCCCCCCCCATTCCTCTGAAGATAGAGTTTACAGAACGGCCAGTATTATGTGTATCTATGTGTGCATCTTTGAGAATAAATGAATCTGACAGCATCATCCAAAAAAAAAAAAAAAACTGTTGTCGTCAGACCAAGAATCCCTTTGCTCTACTGTGTGTACATTTCTATTTATGTATGTGTGTTTCATTGTGTGTTGCCTGGGTAGATATGCCATCGTAAAATTCAGTGAAGTTGAATGGTGCGTTAACTGGCATGCTTCCTCTTTGCCGTCATGCCTCGGTGTGTTTTCCAGGAGTAGTCGTGTATGCAATTCCATGACCTAAAACAGATCTTATTAGTGATATGATGTTATTTTGTGGGGTGGCCAGTATAAGAGGCAGTAAGGGGCCCTGTGGCGCACCTCCAAGCTGGGCCCCAAGGCTGTCAGCAGACCAGCAGCCACCTGACCGAGCTGGATGGGGGAGGGGGAGGGGGAGGAGGGGGCTGTGGTGCAGCTCTCCCCTCAGGCGCCGGCTGTGCTTTCTGCCCATCCACTGAGTCATAATCCATTAGCTAACATGCTAACGAGTTCTATGTTCCTCCACTGGATCCTAACGTACAACAGTACAATACACTTTTTTTTTCTGCCATATTGTTTTGCATATTGAAATTGCATCATATGAAAATAATTACATTTATAGTTATAAAGAATTAGCCATTTTTCCACCAGATTCCCAGGAACTTATTGACTTGGAGCAAATAATTCCTGGTAATCTGCGTGTTTTGCTTTTCCACCACACCTTAAAGTTCCTGAAAGTGTATTCAAATGAGGCTCAGTTGTTTCCACCCGTTGACTCGAAGTTTGGCTGAATTTCTTTTGAGCGTATTCATAAGTCCGACAAGGCCCAGGCTGTTTTTAGCGTATTTGTTGAATATGTTCTTTAACATATTCAAATCGACAGACGTAGGAGCAAACCGAATACATTCAGTTCAACTGGGCTCCAGTCAGCTCGACTCCAGCCAATTGCACTCAAAAGACTGTTTTCATTTGGAAAGTTGAACAAAAAAAAGATTGCATTCAGCAAATCCATTTGATGAGGTCCAGGCTTCTGCTTATTTGACAAACAGACGTCATCGTCCATCTGCTTCTCATAGCTTCTCTTCTTTTGGTTCCATTTTCCAAAAAAGTGAAGTGAAGCTTGTACAAATGGAATAAACAAGTCTGCACACTGGCTATAGTGGCTGAAGATACGTCCAGTCAGCGTTCTTCAGAATACAGCCCCTCCCTCAAGAATTCCGGGGAATCTGAAAAGTTCTACCCCCCTACCAGGAACTTTTTTCAGGAAAAGTTTTAGGTTGAGGAGAAAATTTTTACCCGGGTAATGTCGATGGAGACATACCAAGATTTTTCAAAGTTTCTGGTAAAGTTAAAATTGCTGGGAAATTCCTGTGGTAGAAAAGGAACAATAGTAGTAGACTGAAACAGACTGTACATTAATATGATGGTTACACATCCTGCACAGACACCACCTGGTGTCACTTGTTGTGGCTGGTGATGTGTGTTGTTTATGGTTGTTGCACTATAATGTATAATGACCTGTAGAACGACTGCAGCTCATCCCACTCACATCCTTTTGCTTATTATTGCCAGTGTCAGCAGGCATGCAGACATTTCTGCCACCCAGGATGTGGATGTGGGACATAATTTATAGTTCTAAATATTTTTACATTCATTTATAGTCGCTATTACACCAGCTCTAAAAATGATGCGTAGGACTGTAATCACCACATGCTATCTAAAATGGCATGCCAGGAATGATGTCTGCTTTACAATCAAGTGGCCATATTTGGACACAAGGGGGAGCTTAAGGGGTCAGAGATATTGCTAACACATGGATGTACAGCAAACTGAACTAGAACTGTTAAAAACTAGAACTGTTATTACTAGTATAAGTAGGGATGGGAACAATAAGAATTTAACGATTCCAATTCCATTATCGATTTTGTTTATCAATCCGATTCCTTATCGATTTTCTTATTGCAACTCATAGGGTGAGGGAATAAAAGAGTACAGACGGGTGTGTTTACATTAACTGTCTTTTACATTTCCATCTGCACAGAAAATATAACATATACAGTATGTAAATAACAATAACAGATGATGCCGGGCCTGGTTCGGGGGGCGGGGGGGGGGCAGTGAAAGTGAAACTAAAGACACTTTACTAATTCCTCTATTGCCGCATTTCCTCTACGTGGAACCAGTTTGACTCGGCTCGGCTTCATTTCCCCTACCTTCGGAAACTTGTATTTGAGGGGGTACGATGTTTGTTGCCCGAACCGGAACTGGGCCTGGCGTTCACTCTGCCGCTACATTCACAAGCATCACTAAGTAGCTTATCAAATACATGACATTCCTGTAAATGAATCACATGCTGTGGACAAATGTTTGAGCAGATTGGAGGGATTCCACCCTTTAGAAGAAATGGAAGCTTTGCCAGTGTTCCAGTGGACCTGGTGTGGTCTGTTTAGACCGTTTCTGCCTCAACTCCATGTTGGCTACGTTCTGACCAAAACAATGCAGCATACGCGTGATGTCATCGCGCATGCACAACAAAGGCGGAATCGGTAAGCCAAATTGTTAAGCAGGCAGGCAAACGATTCCAAGGAATGGAGCTACTGGGATCCGGTTCTCAAAAAGAACCGGTTCTCGATTCCCATCCCTAAGTATAAGTACAAATACTCATAGTTCTGCTGCATAGGTCTGCTCTCTCAGAGTGCTTTTCTAGTTAATGATTTGACAACGATTTGACTTTATACAATCCAATTCAGTTCAATACGATTCAAAATGATTCAGCACAATATAAAGAATTTCCAAGCCCACATCTGGTTTCTAACACAGTTCTTTAGTCCTCTCTCTTTCCCTGTGAAGGATGGATTTGGTAGTTGATTGTTTTCTATCAAACAAACTAATCAAACCAACTTAAAAAGAAGATGCAATTCAATTTTCACTAAATCATAAACAAAAATGTTTTTTTCATTACATTAGTTTTTAATCTCATTCTCTACTTATACAATACATTTATTTAGGCAATTTCTTTTGGTCTCTTAATAAATTTTTTTTTAAAAACTAACAAAAAAACAAACAAACAAAAAAACACATGGACCATTCACAAACAGTCCTTTTCTTGGGTCTTTTTACTAACAGTGTTCTTTTTCTGTAATTTTACAATGTTTTACAAAACACTTAAAACTTAACCATAAAACCTCTTCTAGCATCAACAAGCAACAGCAGTGGAAGATCCACCTGTAACACATGTATAACCACTGCAATGTGTTGGTGGGAGACCATAGAAAGAACCCACAGTGACACTATTTCATTACTTTCATAATCCTTAAACCTTGATATGGAGATGCCACTCACCTGTTGGAAAAAAATCCACAAAAATGAAAAGCTGTAAGAAACAAATATAATCAAGTTGTTTTGACAAAACCTGAATAAATCAGCCCTCTTAATTTTCCATATTTATTTTTTGTGAAAAATATGAAGTGCACTTCAGTCTCTATCACTGCGTCTAACATGTGGGATCATAAGTCATTCACTACTCACACAAAAATGAAGAAAAAAATAAACTCCAAAAACAGTGATTACATTAGTAAATTGGCAATTTTTGTAGTTAAGACTTTAACCCCTGAGCCCTGATTCCAGGTAAAGGTGCCGCTGTGAATCTGCATCTGTTTCAGGTTCATTAAAGCTGCTGTGAATATGTGCTTGTGTTCCTTTTTTTCAGTGGTTTCGTTTTACTGTTTGTTTTAGGATTTAGGATGTTGAACATGAACTGTGAACTGGAACGCACTGAACAACAAGGATTTGAATTTGGGTCCAGTAGTTTTAGTTCTGGGCTCTTTTTTCTAAATCAGTCCAGCTGCATTTTGACATCTGTTTAACTCCATAAAGCAGTTAAATGATCAAAACTCAGTAGAAGCACAGTAAAAAAAAAATAATGAAGGAAAATCACCGTAACACTGGAAACAACAGTAAACGCATACAAAAAACCGCAAGGAAAACAGTGCAAAAACAAAAAAACAGAAAGAAAAGAAAAAAGTTGAAATCATCTATTTTTATAGTGAGTCGGTCTTACTCACTGCTCTGTGTTTTACCCCCCCCATAGGTGGCGGGGTTA